>NC_067400.1:140582274-140882274 GCF_016432865.1 Antechinus flavipes
TTAAGAGAGTTGATAGATATATTTCCAGGCCAGAATAGTGACATCTGACCCAAATTCCTGTTTTCCCCTACTAGAAAGTTTCCTTTGAGAACGTTGGGAAAAGAAGCTAAAAATGTCTATTATGCCTCCCTTCAAGCCACAGACAAGAACAGTTCCCCAACATACATGGACCTTAAGTACAAATGATGTAAATGGTGTCCCCTTTAATTTTTGGGATGGTCCCTGATGTGAACTGTGTCCCTTTTCCGGGGAAAGGTGCTTCTGACTCTCAAACCCTCCCAGGCTGGGATGGGCTGGGGGTGGAGGACAAACCCTTCCCAGACAACTCCCAAGATAACTAATCTCATTCAATTTTGAATTGAAAATGTCTGTCAGATTCATCCTGAGATTGCTCCAGGAGCTCTGGGCCAAACATCAAAGAAGCCTCAGACCTCAGAAGACTAATAAAAGACAACTCTGAACCCCAAAGCTTCACTAAATACCCTTTTGGACTTAGCCCACTGATAAAGATATTTTCTTCTCAGTGTAAACCCATCTTTATTAATTCCTAACCAGGAGTTTGCCCACTAGGAAAGCTGTCTTCTTAGCATACTGTACTATTTTCTTAGCATAAATAAATCCATTTTTGCCACAAAATCCATGCCTGTATTTATTGGGGTTTGCAAATTATTTTGGAAAACTTTCCACTGGCTAAGGAGAACCCATTGTTGTGAGGGGATCTCTTACCCTCAATTCTCATACTTCCTCACAAACATTGAGGTTACCCCATTCCTTTCACTAAATGTAAAATAAAAATGTAAAAATAATATGCAAAAAGTGTTTTCCAAAATTGGAAGGCAAAATCCTGGTTTTGAAACATAACTGACCACAAAAAAAAAAAAAAAAAAGCCAAAAACTTAGGCCTCAGTTAACAAACTTATAGAATATAGTGACTATTCAATCACTAAAAGCTAGTGAAGAATTGAAGGGAGAAAATACTTTAGGATTTGCCTTTACACACACCAAAAAAAAAAAACCAAAAAACAAAACCTCCTGGAAGGAAAGCTACTCTAGGCTTTAGCTTACAAATATAAAATGTAAACTAAATAGTGTGTAGAGAACAATACTTATTTACTGTCATTCTAAGCCATGTAAATTTAAATAATGAGATTTAGCAGATTAGGGCTAAGGGCTTTTCTGGGCTGCACAGCAATCACCTGAGGGTGATTTGGGCTTAAAGAAGTAGTCTAGTAGCTCCATTTAAAACAAGATAGGCTGTAGCAGAAAAAAATAAAATTGTCTAACTTTTCAAAAGAATAAAAACTGACCTCTCCTCCCCCCAAAAAAGTATCTTGAAAAAACAATCAGCCCCCAAATTATATTTCTACCACGAGAAGCTCCCCTCCCCAGTGAGCAAATGGGCCCCACACATGTAGTAAAGCTTCACAAGTGGCTAGGCCTTAGACTTTGTGTGTGGCTTGAGAAGAAACAATAGCAATCTCTATCTAGTTTTTCTACCACAGTACTTCCCTAAGGGACTTTCATTCCTGCCAAGTGAGGAGGCTGAAGGTTGGTATCAGAAGTTATAACTCTGAGGTAGAAGTGTTTCCTTAAATATTGTTTATCAAAAAATTATATTATGATCAGGATTCATCTAATCATTGATAGTTATGTCATATTTTTGAAACTAAGACAATAAATGTAATGCCAGAGTAACTGAGGCAAGATAGAAATTAGAGAGTTTTTAATATTTGAGAGGGAGAGATTGTGCTGGGGGCAAAACAGGATCCATGTTGCTCCCAGCAGACTTAATGGGACTTAGTCTCAAAGCATTCAGCAATGAATGAAGAATTCCAGGGATTCTTCATAGGGCTCCAGTGATCAGGAGAGACAAAGGCAGAGTGGGAGGGGAGTAGAACACTGGTGAGCAAACCGTAAATTCGGCTCTGACATGTTGGGGGTGAGGATCATAAATTTTTGAAAATTTAGGAGGACCTAGGAGCCAGGATGTCTGAAATGGAAGATCTCCACCTTATCTGAGATTAAACATTTATAGTTTATGACCCTAGGGTTTCCAGCCCTAAATTATATCAATTCTAATGGTCAGGAATGGGGGGTGGGGGGGACGAGGATTGCAACCAGGGTTATTGAGGCAGAATAAAGAAACTGAGGCAGAAAAATTTAGGGAAACTGAGGCAGAACAATAAAAAGAGACGGTGGTATAACATGTGACTTTTACTAACCGCCTTAATTTTCCCAAGCTCCCCTACTATGCAGAAGAGGCCAGACTGACTTGAGAATCAGAAGCAGGAGGCATAAACTGTGCATTCCTTAAACTGAGCACATCAGAAATTCCTTGCAGTATTTGCATGCTGAACATGGAATTCCCCCTTCTATGATAGAAAACCAGTTCAGACTGGGCCAAGTAAAATACACCTTTTGAAAAACAGTCTAGCCCAGACATAACCTGATAAGACTACTATGCAGTTACCCCTACTCCTAAGACCATAAGTCCTTAATTCACCCTGAGACCTTCTCCTAACTCCTCCAAGATTTCATCCACCAAGCATCTCCCCAACTTCTCTTGTATTCCTTCAAATATCATTCATCTCCCCAATTCTTTCCTGGATTCTGTCATCTTATTTCTATCTATAAAAATCATCTCTTCTCAAAGTGTATCAGAAAACATTTTCAACCTCTCACCTTGTGATTTGTGTCTTTAGAAAGCTTGATGCCTGTACACACTCCAAACTCAGTTCTGTTATCATACATACATGTATATATGTTTGTCTTCTTAGTAAGAATAAACCCAGAGATACAACCTAAAGGAATAAACCCACAGATAGAACCTAACTTCATCTTTCTTAGACCAACTCTGGAAAAATATTTACATGTTCAAGGCTTGTTGAACCTAATACCAGTTCCTCAATGAACACACAGAGGAAAAAGCAAAGAAGCCCCTTTAGGCAAATTATAACAAAACAAAAATCAGAGTAAGTGTATATAGGAGAATACATACTAAATAATAGAGAGTGCTCTCTTTAGCTCAACAAAAGAGGAAGTCATGGATTTCTTCCTAGAAGAATCTCCCTGAAGTCTCTAGAGGAGCAAGCTGGGAAAAGGAACATGATGGAGAATACCATTTCTGTGTGGGACAGTAGCAACAAAAAAAAAGAGAGACTGGGAAATAAGAAAAAATAAAAACAGATTTACTGTGATGTCAGGAGAAAGCACAACTTCTAACAGAGTGTCTGAACGCAAAGCATAAAAGGCAAAACACAAGATTAAATAGATCTGGGGTGTCCAGGCTTATACTCTAAGTGAGGAAGTCTATCCCAGAAACAAAAGAATATTAGTAAATTACAAACTCCTCCTTCACTTCTCCACTGAAACCAAGATCCAGAAGGCCTCTAAAAAAACTAACCAATCTCAAGGGAAGGAGACAAGACTTTGAAGGAGACAATAAAGGATTTGGACTTTAACTCCTGGCTGCACTTGTGGTGATTACTGAACTGAAACTAAGGCTGTCTCCAGAGACCCCAAGGAAACCTGAACAGGGAATATTACATTTTAGAGAAGAACATTACAGGAACTTAGTTTTCCCAGACTGTGTTTAAGACAAATCTTGACATCTCAATATAAATTCTTGTCACTCGCTAGATTCTGCTTTTATTTCCCCATCCTCCCTCAAAGGTACCAAATTCTAACTTGGTTCCTCCCCATATTCCTTAGATCCTCCCCCTCCCCCTCTCCTCTGTCCCTCCTGAGCTATAAAAGGTTGTGTCTCTCAAAAGAAAGTTGTTTGAATCACCTATGACTCTGCCTTGCTTATTTCTGGCTTGTTTGAGCCTATGTGCTATTCATGTAATAAAACAACAAATCTGTGTTACTTGTGATGGATGTCTGACTTGATTTCTTCAGATTGATTGAACAATTATGCTCTCCCAAATATATTTCATATTACCATTTCTGGTATCTTTATAATCACTTAAGTGATGATGATGAGAATGATACTAATAGAATTTACAAAGAACTTTGAAGTTTGCGAAGCACTACACATGTTATCTCAATTTATTCTTATAACAAATCTGAGACAGATTTGCTATTATTATCCCCATTTTATAAATAAGGAAACTGAGGCAGATGGAGATTAAGTGATTTGCTCAGGATCATCCAGTTAATAAGGAAGACTAGATTTAAATTCAGGTTTCTATGACTTCAGATCCAGTTCTTAATTCACAGTACCAACTTGCTTTTAATGTTTTTAAAATTAGTTCTGGACCTGTACTTTAAGAGAAATATAGTTTTTTTTTTCTTTTTTCTCGTTGATTTTATCCTTAGTATATTCTTCTTTTTTGTCAAAAAAAGAAATATTTACTCTTAGGATTCCACTTGAGACTACCAGAAGTGTTCAGAACACAATTATCTGATGAAAGGTGTTTTTTTTTTTTTTTTTGTTTTGTTTTTTTCCTTAAATGCAATATTATCTTCTTGAACTATAATGAAATGAAGTGAAGTTTTAAATACATGGCTAAGTGGATATATTTGTCTTAGTACTGTAACATTTAAGAGTAAAGCTATTAAAAGGAATCCCCTGATAATTATGTATTTAAGGTCACTAGTTTTAAAATCTTGGCTTGTAAGCAAATAAAACAACTTTCTTGGGTAGGAAGTACAGCAATAAAAAGAGATAGTTATTAAAATGGAAACCAAAATCTCTTCATTTATTCATTTATATACATATATATATATATATATATATACACATATATACATGTGTATATGCATGTATGTAGAAATGTATGTATGTATGTATCTCTTTATACACACACACACACACACACACACACACCAATCTATCTGAAATGTATTTATCTCAATATGGGAATTAGGTTGATATATCTGTTTAAAAGTAAAAACAACAGTGACTTCACTTTTCTTTTTATTCTGGCCTATGATGTTTTTATTCTCATATCTTATTTCTTCAAATGACTGAAACAAGCAGTTAGAGCTGGTTGCCATTGAGAAGTAAGAGAAATTCCAATACTTTAACAGTATAAGGAAAGGCAATCAAACACATCATCTAGAAACAGCCCCTCCCTATGAGAAAATCAGGCAGTTCAAAAAGTGTTTTATTTAAATGTTATGTTAGGGTACTGAAATCAAAGATCACATTCACATGCACTAATCTGTTCCTCAACTTTGCAAAGATGATCTGCATAATAAGCATAAAATAAAACAAAACACAGACTTCAATAGGTGAATCAAATAGAATACTTGAAAAAAATATTACCACAAGTTTCAAATTGTTCAATTATTATATTTAATTTGAGTAATGGGATAATTGAAATAACTAACAATCAAGATTTATTTTTTATTTTTTATTAAAACTTTTTATTTACAGAATATAAGTATGGGTAATTTTTCAGCATTGATCCTTGAAAAACCTTGTGTTCCAAATTTTTCCCTCCTTCACTCCACCTCCTCCCTGAGATGGCAGGTAATTCAATACATGTTAAATATGTTTAAAATTTTGTTAAATCCAATATATGTAAACATATTTATACAGTTAACTTGTTGCATAATAAAAATTGGATCAAGAAAGGGAAAAAAAAATTGAGAAAGAAAACAAAATGCAAACAAACAATAGAAAGAGTGAAAATGCTATATTGTGATCCAAACTCAGTTCCTACAATCCTCTCTCTGGGTGTAGATGGCTCTCTTCCTCACAAGATTATTGTAACTGATCTGAATCAACTCATTGTTGGAAAGAGCCATTAGAATTGATCATCATTTAATTTTCTTGTCATGTACAATGATCTCCTGGATCTTCTCATTTCACTTAGTTCAGGCCTCTCTAAAGTCATCCTGCTGATCATTTCTTATAGAACAATAATATCCCATTACATTCATATACCATAACTTATTCAGCCATTCTCCAATTGATGGGCATCCACTCAATTTCCAGTTTCTTGCCATTACAAAAAGGGCTGCAACAAACATTTTTGCACATGTGAGTTCCTTTTCCTCCTTTAAGATCTCTTTGGGATGTAAGCTCAATAGAAATACTGCTGGATCAAAGGTTATGCATAGTTTGATAACTTGTTGAGCATAGTTCCAAATTGTTCTCCAAAATGACTAGATGTGTTCACAATTCCACCAACAATGTATTAATATTCCAGTTTTTCCACATCCCCTCCAACATTTGTCATTATCTGTTCCTGTCATTTTAGCCAATCTGATAGATGTGTAGTGGTATCTCACAGTTGTTTTAATTTTCATTTCTTTGATTAATAATTATTTGGTGCACCTTTTCGTATGACTAGAAATAGTTTCAATTTTTTCACCTGAAAATTGTTTTTTCATATCCTTTGACCATTTATCAATTTGAGTCAATTCTCTATGTATTTTAGAAATAGGACTTTATCAAAACCCTTAAATGTAAATGTTTTCCCTATTTTATCACTTCTCTTCTAATCTTGTCTGCATTAGTTTTGTTGAATTTGATTTGTCTTTGTGAACTTCAGGCTTTGAGGTCTGTCCTCTCCATAAAAGATTTCTATGGTCAGAGTTCTTTTTGATTTTTTGTTCATTTTTTTTTAAGAGTTGTGATCTGTTCTTAAGGCAAAGGGGTGATCAAGCTGCTTTTGTTTGTTCTGGAAGGTGTTTCTGACTTACTTCTGTGCTGGGTAATTTTGGCCAGGTAACAAATTCTTCTAGGGCTCAGCGATTTACAATTTTTCTTTTGTATTGCCTTTTTGGGTGTCTTACAGCAAATCTAATAAGCCACCCATATGCAACCAAGGCAGCGTAATTAAGAGACTCACAAAAGTTTCCCTGGTCTGTGGATGTAGCAACTCTGGCTTCCTACCCCAGTTCCTTGCCTTGGGCTTCCTGTAATGAGGGGCTCAGCAGATCATCCCCTTGCCCATTTGAAATAAAATTGTTCTGAAGTTCTTCCAAGGTATCTTCTTCTAGAAATGTGTTGTACTACAAATAATTGTAGGTTCTGTGGCTTCAAAACCATTTTAGAAGCTTAATCTACTGTTGATTTGAGAGAAGGTCAGAGGAACTGACAGCAAGTCATGTCTGCTCTCCTCCATCTTGGCTCTGACCCCAAGATTTTTAATAAAGCTATTTGTATAGATCAGTTTGGTCAAAAATATATTTTTGTGCCTGATAGAATGATCAGATCAGAATCACTGTGCCATCACACACATTAATTTAGCAAATGTAACCTATTGTTACCTTTGTATACTTTTTAGGTGGGGGTTATTGTGATTTAATTTTTATAGGGAAATGTAAATGTGACAATCCCTACCACTAAACCAGATTTAACAACTATCTTCTAAATTATGGGCTTAGTGGATTTTCCATGAGAATTAGGAGATAAGATTTGCCCATGCTCATACTACTAGGATGTGTCAGAGGCAATGTGTATGTGTACATATGTATGTACATGTATGCATGTGTGCGTATATACACATATACACGTTTGTGCATGTGTATATTGTGAATGCATATGTGTATACCTGTGTATTTCTTTTTTAATGACAACAGTTGAACAGTGTAAGTGAACAGTACACATAAACATACATGCTCAAAACTATGTTTATATGTATCTTATTAGAAATGTGTGCATAAGTCAAATTGTATATCTATATATTAATATGTGTATACACACACATATATACACATATACACACTTTTTTTCTTTTACAAATATGCACTTAGAACAAAATTCAAAAGAAATAATAGAAGTAAAAATGAGAATAAATTTACTGAATATTTCTTATTGAATCAAAGAAAAATATACTACAGGAGGATAACTATTACCTAAAAATTATTTGTTCTAAGAGAAATAAGATAACTCAATTAAATGGAAACAAAAGATCGAATAGTATCAAATTGGAATCATTTTCTGTTGGACACAACTTGCCTCAAATTAGAACCTTAAGTAGAACTTTAAGTTTTTTGACTCATTGAAAACCATAAGTCATTGTGCCTGAAAGGCTTTTTTTCCCACTTTTAAAAAAGACTAATGATATTTGCCATACCTATTTTAAGGAGTAACTGTGAAAATATTTGAAGAATATTAAACTATAAACTTCCACTGGCTTATTAATGACATGAATCAATTTTTTGTCCACTTGGGAAATTTCAGGTTACCAAAAAGTTTTGAAATTTTAAATCATATCAAAATGACCTGAATAGAGAGAATAGATTGATTAGTTCTAATTGGGATTACTAGTTGTATGTATGATTTAGATTATACTTTGAATGTATATTAATTGCAAACTATAGAAGGTAGGATTTAAAACATAGAGATTTACTAATTCAATTCTTCATTTTGCATATTCCTATACTAGATAAATTTGGGGTCACATGATATAAATAGCAGAGCTATTATGTTGAAATGCGTGAATTCTGGTTCATAGTTTGACAGAATTCAGAGTTTCTATGACTACAGATGTCTAAGGAGAATTGGAAGAAATTCCATTTTTATGTATATTACATTTCTTTCTATAATTTAATTTATAGATTAATTATTCTTATCTAAAACTAAATATAAAATAAGAAAAAAGCAAAATAGAAAAAAGTCAGCAAAATAAAAATAAAAAAAAACAAAACAAAACTTTGTCATGTTGCCTGCAGAACATCGAAGATTCAAAATATGTAACAATAAATTTGCATTTCAAGAAAGCATATATAATGATAGAAAATGTTATATTTCTACTTATCTTTTCTTTGCTTTCTTATAGGTTATTCTTTTGTTCTCTATTGTGTTATTTTTATTTTTTCCCCTTTTTGTTCCTCCCCACTACACCCCATCTTCCCTAAACAGCCTATAGTTAAGCATTGATATATTAGTGTAAACACCACTAATCCCGGGATTGGGGAGGATCATGCTTCTAGCTTCACTTCCCCTCTCCTCTCTGACCTGGAACACTAAAGCAAAAACTCCACTTGCAAGTGCCAACATATTTGCCTAAACTTCCATACTCACCAGGTATGCTTATGCTGATTCTTTCTTGCCTAGGGCCTTCTCAGTAGGACATCTGGTTCTAGCATTCATTATTTGGCTCTAGTATTCATTATTCATTATTCAGTTTTCCTGGATTGAAACCCTAGATTCCCTAAAGCTGAGAGGCGAAAGTTCCTCTGGTTAGGCTGAGGCTACCTCTGAATCCAGCTAGCTCCACCAACCTTCTGTTTCATAGGAGCTAGCCTGGAGGTGTTACACTTCACACTCATTAAAGATAGGTCCTGAGGCCTTTTGTCCAGGATTCTTTAGTTGTACCAGGGAAAACTCTTTTCTTTCCCAAGTCCTATTTATTTGTTTGTTTGCTAATTTTTCCTGTTCCCTGAGGCAAATTTTTGCTTTATTTGCTTTTAATTTGTTTGGGAAATCTGGAGAGCTTGGGATTTTTTGACCTACTCTGACATCTTTTCAGAATCCTCCTCCTATAGATTGTTTAAAATCTTTAAAAAAGCTAAAAACTTTATTAAATACTTACTTATTATATCCTAATTATTGCTGTAGATGTTGAAGAAAATACAAAAGCTATTGGGAAAAAAAAGGGTGTCTCATATATATGTATACACACACATCTATACATATACGTACACATACATACATACATACATTTACATGTATGTTTTTATGAGTGTATATAATGCATATATATATATATGCTCCTAAGGAGTATACAACTCCTAGGGAAGATATAGTAATAACACTTAGGTCACCTGGTCTTGGGAGTGATATAGTTAGATGTGATATACTTTTTCCCCTAGGATATCCTGTTCCAGTTTTCTCTAACCAATCAAGATGCTGAGCCCACAGATGTGGTTAGCTGTCAAATAACTGTTGTGATCTAGTTCAGATGGATCTGAATCGGTCCCTGTTCAGGCGCCAAAATGTGGTGAGCTTTTTCTTCTCAAAACACAGCCAGGTGATAAAAGTTCAGGCCTATCTCTGTGCTTGGTTCCAAGAGCTCTCTCCAAATGTCTTTAAATCCAAAGGTCTGGTCCTTCAGCCTCTGCCTCTGCTTTCTTCAGCCTCCAGCCAGCTCCAGTCTTCATGTCATTCCAGTGAAATCTCGACTTGTAGCGTCTTCCTCTGAAGAACTCTCCGACTGGCCCATTGGCCTATTTATGCTCCTTCCAGAGAGAGGGATTATGGGTAGTTCTACTTAGTACCTTGTTTCAGGTTCTGCCCAAAACATCTTCTTGTAAGATTAGATCAACTCTAATTAGTTAGCAGTTAGTAAGGATTCCAACATCTCCCCCTTTCTTTTGTTTTAAAACATAGGGGGTTTCTGAGGGGGTACACATAAATCCATCAATATAGGCCAGAACTTTGTAACAGATATACATGGTATACATAAGCACATAGCAATATAACACAGGCTAGTAGTAATGTAACAAATAACATGAATCATCCTGAAAATTTACACATGTCCATAAGTCTTAGAAACAGTCCAATAGGATTCCATTGTCCATTAGTTCATGTGCCAGGAATCCAATAGTTCCTGTAAGCTCTGAAGTACTGCAAAAAGTCTCATCAACAATTTTTCATCTTAAGGAACCCAATGATTCTTGCTGGGTTTTCAGGAACTGAAATAGTTTCATCTTGTGTTAGGAAATTCAAAGATTTCTGAAGATTTTAAGAGTCCTTTTGACAGTCTCATTGTCAGCCATCTGATTCTTTCTTCATCAGTGGAAATATAAGCAGATCCTCTTCCCCAAGCAGTTAATCTAATTCCCTTCTATTTACCAAATTTGGGATTTCTCCTCATCATCTGGTAATTACATTGGAGCTGTTTGCATTGGATATTGTCTTGTTGTCTTAAAAGGCCTGTATTCTTCCCAACTGTAATCCTGATTGCTTTTCTGTTGGTTGATGACATCAGAGTTCTGAATTTCTAAAGTCTCTCTGGGTGTAACCTCAGCTGCTATCATGCCCCACCTGTCCTTTGATTGATACTTTAGAGCTGGGCCCTGCCTCTCATTCCTCTGGGTCAATATACATTTAGAGGCCCAATGAAAGCCTCCGTTACATTTTGGACATGGGGTTTTGGGTTTTCTCTCACCCTGTTTTCTCACTCTATCTCCATATCTACAATGAGCTCTCAAATGTCCAATTTTTCCGCACTGAAAACATCGACGAGTTTCTCTAGAATTCCTCTGCCAAGAAGGACCTTGTCTTTCCATGTTCATCATAGTCTGGGCATAATAAGCATTTGTGCCCACTGTGGCACAGCGTCTTATGATTTCCTCTAAAGGAGCATCTTTGTCTAGCCCCCATATAATTCTTTTGCAAACCTCATTGGCATTTTCCTTAGCCAAATGTTTAGTCATTATTTCTGTTGCTGCATTGTCTCCAATGGTTCTTATTACAGCTGTTTGTAAACGTCCCACAAAATCTGCAAAAGGCTCATTGGGACCTTGCTCTATTTTTGTGAAAGCATTATTTCCATCTTTCTGTCCAGGGAGAGAATTCCAAGCTTTTATTGCAGCCTTAGAAATTTGCTCATACACTGTTATGGGATAATAAATCTGTTCTGAACTCTCTGCATACTGACCTTCTCCAGTTAGTTGGTCAAAAGCAACTTGTACAATAGCTCCTGTTTGCCTATTGCGTTGGGCTTGAATCCTACATAATTCACGAAACTCCGAAAACCACAATAAATTTTGTCCCGGTTCTAGACAAGTTTTCGCTATGGATTTCCAGTCATTCGGGGTTAGGATTTCATAAGACAAATTATCCAGTAACATCTTCACATAAGATGATATAGCCCCATAAAGAGTGCAACCCTTTTTCAAATCTTTAATTTTTCCCAAATTAAAAGGAGTGTATTTTCTCTCTTTTTGACCTGAGGAGTTGAGCTCTTCAATCACAGGATATGCATTTATAAAATCAGATATATCTTCTCCTTCATTTTTTGCTTTAATTAATGCTTTTTCTAATCTTGTCAAATTCTGCTTTACAGGAGAAGCTGACTGTGATTCTGTCTCTCTCCCTCCCCCTTGTTCTACCCATGAAGGGTTAATTGCGGGGGGAGGGTCATGAGATGTGGAATCACCTAATTCCTCCTTCTGTGAAGTATCATACTCAGAATTGTAATTAACTCTATTCTCATCTGATTCATCCTCCTTTTCACCTAGTAAAGTTGGCACTTCTTCCTCCTGTACTTTCCTTTTCATCATTCTATCACTTAAATAACTTCTTATAGCCAATTGTATTACATTATATGTATTAATTATTGAGTTAGGCCCATTTTTATCATAGAATTGACAAAGATCCTCTCCAACCAATTTCCATTCATTTAGATCTAATTCCTTTTCAAGAGAGAAACAAGGACATATGTCCTTTACAGTTTGTAAAAGTTCAGTGATTTGCTGTAAACTTATAATTAAACCTTGGCTTTCCATAATTTTGACAATGCTCTCTAAACATTTTCCTTGAACAGAAACAGGCTGTTTTCTAAACATCTGTCCCATCTTAGCTGAAATTCTACTTTAACTCTTCTAACAAAATTTCTTTGTTGCACTCACCCTAATTTCTGGGTTGAAGAGTCTTTTCCACTGGATCAGGATCAGAGGCTTTTCCACTTGAATTAGGATCGTAGCTTTTCCACTGAAATCCACTGAGGGGTCTGTTAGTCCCACGTTCAGGGCACCAAAATGTTGTGATCTAGTTCAGATGGATCTGAATCGGTCCCTGTTCGGGCGCCAAAATGTGGTGAGCTTTTTCTTCTCAAAACACAGCCAGGTGATAAAAGTTCAGGCCTATCTCTCTGCTTGGTTCCAAGAGCTCTCTCCAAATGTCTTTAAATCCAAAGGTCTGGTCCTTCAGCCTCTGCCTCTGCTTTCTTCAGCCTCCAGCCAGCTCAGGTTCTGGCCAAAACAACTTCTTGTAAGATTAGATCAACTCTAATTAGTTAGCAGTTAGTAAGGATTCCAACAAATAACAACCTGTTGGTCAGTGATAACAGAGTTTCTGGGACTAATGATCAATCATAGTGAGGTGCTTAAAGTTGATGCAAGCATAGAATAAAATTGAGAGCCTGCCACTTAATCTAGTGACATTTCAGACCTAAATATACATCTCCAGAATGTTCCTCCGATGAACTCTGCCCAGAGAATTATGGGTATTGCATCTGTGCACAAAGTCATAACCAGACCACTTTTCAACTCTACCTTTATACCATAAAATTAGCATATCAGTGATATAAAGCATCTGTTTTTTCTAACTTTTCCCTATAAATTTATCTTTCTGCTCCTGGTTCTTTGCTAATTTCTTCTGGAACTTAGCCTATTGTAATTGGTGATACAATTAGAAAAAACTCTGTGGCTTGAAGATAGGTCTAAGTCTCTTGCAGCTCCCAACATTTTTGCGGTTTCCCTTGAACCCCAACAGATACACACACACACACACACACACACACACACATACATCTATACATATACACATACATATACATATATATGCATAGTGATGAATGTGAAAGTTTCCAAAAAGAGTTCCAAAAAGAACACCATGAAAATGTTATGGAAAAACAAGTCATTATCAACCACATAGATGATAAAAGACAACATTTTGACTTGTTATTAATTTAGTGAAAATACACTGTTGATAACAAAATTGTCCATTTTATGCTTGATACATATCTTATTTCTTTCTCTTTCTGCCTTGCTTTCTCCTATTTTTTCTTTCTTTCCATGTTTCCTTCTTTTTTTTTTTTTTGCACAGTTTTTTTTTTACAATAATTAGCTATTTATAGCAGGCCATTTGGCTTAGTGCTTCTTAAAGCTACTTGAGCAATAGGCCCATTTCACCATATTCCTAATTAGGCTCTTTTAGTTCCAATGGTGGCCATTCATCACTACCAAAAGACCTGAAGCAAGGAAAGCTCTTATCTCCAATTTTTTTCAATGTCTGCCAGTACTAGTGTGATCTGAATGTCACTAGCCTAGCTACTCTGGGTAGAAAACATATCACCAGTATTTGAAATGTTAAAAAAAAAGAAACAAACAAACAAAAAATAACCAACAACACTGCAGTTTCATATATTAGCATCTAAGCAATGTAACAGTAATAATTAAGTTTCTTATTATATTGTGTCATATTCAATAGTCTCCTGAATTTACTAGCTGGAACTCTCAAACTTTTAGTTTCTCTCTTATGAAAAAAAAAAAAAAAGTTAATAGCACTACTGAACTAGCATTCAACCCATTATCAGAGATTAATTTTTAATTATGATATATCATGTTAAAATATATTTATTTTATACTGTGGATAGATTTATAATTTTTGTATATATATATATACTATTTTTCATTGGGAAACAGAGACTACTCATTCCTAGCCTAGGGAAGCATATTTATCGAATAAGAAACACAAGATGCTACTACTTCCAGATCTTGATATAGAGATTCATTCATTCAGTCGATAAATAAGCATTAAGTGCCTACTGTGTACTAAGTGTTGTACTAAGGCTGTTGAAAGAAACCAAAGAAAATGCAAAGGACAATCTCTGCTTTTGGGGAGTTCAGAATCTAATTTACAGCCAATAAAAATCTTAGAAGCAGCAAACAGTTCACACTAACTCAGACAGCAAGAGAGCATTATTCTTTAAAGGCTACAACTACCCTTTAATTAAAATGGCAAGAACTGAGATCAAGGGTCACTTGTATATAAGAAATCACTATTCTTCCAGGCCATTAGATCTGTAATGTTTATTCACGAACATTTGATTATAATAATACCTTCAAAGAGGAAGATGATTACATTTCGAAGACTGTGTCTATGAAAAATAGGGGGGAAAAAAAAACTTCAAGATTATTGATGCAAATATAGTGTATGGCAGAAAAAGTAAGAGCTCCTACCTCCCCAAATGACTAGTTCGCATGTGCTGAACTTGGCAATTTTATTCAGTGGGGGGTAAATTTCCATCACACTATGCATTCCCCATTTACAATAGTAGCAGTAGCGTAAATAACTCCTCACACATCAGGCTGAAAATATATTCTTACATGTCCATCTCACAGTTTGTAGCTATTTCTATTTTTATCCTAAAGGCACATCAGCTGAATTCACACACACCAATAAAAGGAAAACATATGTTTCTAAGTGGAATATTATTTCTTATTTTAATAGCATAATTTTAGGATCATTTTTTTTTCTTTATCCTGAAAGGAAGATGGCTTTGGTACAGGTGTTGTCATTTTCTTATCTGCTCAACTTAATTAATTATTTCAGAAAATAAGGTCTAATCAAGAATTCTTTATAAAATTTCTCTGCAGGTACTCAGCATCACACTGTAAGGGTGACACCATGTCTCTGGGTAGTTACAGAAAATGAGAGATTGGCAAAATACCCAAAACACCCTGCAGAACCTTTGTCTCTGAGAGTTACAGGGTTTCTAACCTGTTTAATGGGCATACAGCACATTTCCTGCAGAGAAACAGCAGCATCCCATGGCCAGTTCCACAGAATCTAGTTGTGTGTTCATGGATTAGAACTATCATTCAAGTTCTTTATGTCTTCATAGTATTCTTTCTCCACCTAATGGGAACATTCAGAATTGAAGACAGCAGAGTCAGAGAATCCTTTTAGTTCAGGAACATTTCTATAGAAAAAAAGAAAAAAAATGAACATTTTAAACTAAGTTCTCATTGTAATAATTGATGTACACACATTTAGAAAGAAGAGCAGAACTGCTTACTTTAAAAGATGAACCTTTATCAAGAAGATGATAAAAGAAATTATGTAATTATACATTTTCATCTGTACAATTGAATAGCTTTACATGAATTCTATTGAGCCTTACTTTGCAGTGATAGTGGTGATTCTGATTTTACCCAGATAAGGCTGTCTTTCACATTTTTTTTTCTTTTATCCCAGGCTTCGTACAGTATCAGAAACTTAGTAGTCTTTAATATACGTTCACTTACTGACAGGACTGATACTCAAGTTTTGAAATACTCCCTAAAAAAAAGAAGAAAAAAATCAGTTAAAGCAGTTGAGAAATCCAAAATATTAGTGAAATACTTCACTTTATAAATCAAAAGCTAAAATAAAGAACTTCAAGATAGGGAAAAAGAAGATGCCATGTGAATATACTGATACTTGTGCTTTAAAGCCCCTTCAATTTAGTATTTATTGCATTTTTGAGGAGAAAAAATTGCCTCAGTACTTGAGATTTGCTCTAGACTTGCTTTCTACAATGTGACTGTTGTCTTGCTTGAGCAGCAGGGATGTGAGGTTAGCCAGACATACTGTCATTGCTGCTGCTGCTATTGCCCTCAGGTATGAACAGCTCCTACCTAGGAAAGGCTTCAGTGTGCAGGACTGTCAGGTTGGAACCAAGAAAGCTAAGGTTGTACATGTGTGCTGGCAGGTCACTAGACAGTTCCTATAGGAAGATTATAATCTCCCATATCACAAAACAGTAGTACTGGAAGGGGCACAGAGCAGATGGTGTTCTCAGGAGGAGAAGAAGCAGAAGGAACAGGAACAGGCTGGAGCAGCAGCCTGGGTGGAGGTGGCAGTGGCAGAACAGGATCCCGACTCCTGATAGTCCTGAGTTCGGAGAGATCATATCCCTGGAGAGCAGAGGATGTGGAACCATATCTTCTGCCTCCACATCTAGCACCCTCCTTACCCCACAAAAGCTAGGAAGACATAGGAAAAGTATAAAATATATAGATATATTGTATGTTTATATATACGTAGGGGTGTGTGTGTATAATGCATGTATGTTCATATGTACACATACATGCATGTATATATACATGTGTGTATACTAACTCCCATAACCCTTTTTGTGGATAGAGAGAGAACAATGTAATCAGAATGGGGATGAACATTACCTCATTTTCTCTCACCTGGACCCAAATCCTCTTACTTTCCCAGAAGGAATTTTAATTTTTCTTCACTACAATTTACCATAGCATCTTTCCCCTCCTTGTCCCAGGCCACTTGAGACACAGAAAATCAATAATAAATCCTTGATATGTTGTTATATTCTTTACCAAATAAGAGAAGAAAGGGGAAAGAGAAGCAAGTGAATAGTCTTCATAGTTTCTCTTATGCTGGCATACACATACTCTGATATCATCGAACCTAAATCAATTTTGCCTAATTCTGCATTACTTCCAACATTACATTATATTATATCTCTGATTCTCATTTTACCCTGTATGTTTCAAAAAGGCATGTGGTATGCCATATTTAACTTTGTATTTCCAGTAATATCTAGAACAGTGTTCTTCACCCAGTGGGTAATGGATATTTGCTCATGGAAATCAATATAATTAAAGATCATTGCGAAACTTAACAATACTTTTCAAGAATTCTAGGAAGAATTATTAGATTTGAATCAGTTTTGGCTGAATGCTTAAAATATATGATCAAGGATTTTGTTGAAGAAATTGACCCATCAAATATTTTGTTTATCAATATATGTGCTTAGATTTGCATTCATGTAGTTTTTCACAATAAGAATAATTTTTCTATGATTGATAATGTGTATCCTTTTAAATTTCTGACAATCTTTGAGTAGCCATTATTATACATATATCATAGGAGAAAAAGACATAAGTAGAATTTCATTATATTTTAAATATTTAATGTATCTAACACATAAAACAAAAAAGTGATTTTGCTTTGGAATCCTGTTTGAATGAAGCATAAATTAGAACAGATGTTATCAGAGGAGTAAAATTTCAAGAGACATTTCTAGAAGGGCACATATATGGTTTCGTTGATATGATAAAATAAAAAAATACCATAAAGTTGAGATATATGACCATGAAAAAAAGTTACATTGGTAATAAAAATTAATCTGGCAATAATTGCTATGAAAATGAAAATGGTGAAGCCACCATTTTGTGCTCCAGAAACAGGGCTATTGCATTAATAGCCTATTTTAATATATCAGTATCATTTACTGTCACTATGTAGACCTATTTAAATGTATGGAATATAATGAGAAAAACTATAGAAAAAAGAGAAAAGAGAAAGAAAAAAAAATCACAGGTTGACGCAAAGAAGAAATTGGAAGCTGAACAAAAATAACTCATAAGGCTGATGACTTTTATTAGGGGATTTTTAGAATTTTTAGCGGACTTGAATGAAGATCTGTTTGGCATGCTTTGCAAATTTGCATGTGACATGAATATGGAAAAGATAGTTTAACACAGTGAATGACAGAATCAGGATTCAACATGTTTCAGCAAGTAGAAAATTAGGGTAAAATCTAATATAAAATACAAAGGAACAAAAAAGGAAAAAAATCTACATTTGGGTTCTAAATATCAGATGTACATTCATAATGGAGAAGGTATTGATACAGTACTGTTCATATGAAAAACATGCAGATTTTCATTTTAGAAAAGTATAAATTCAGTGTCCTTTTAAAGTACCCAAAAAGCTAAGATGAATTTATGCTTCATTAATATAACTACTGAGTATCCAGATTTAAAGGTAGTGCTAATCACAGTGTACTCTTTGGTGTTCTAATACTGCTGTCATACTTAGGAAAAAATATTTGTAAACTTTATATATTTCCCAAGAAGGGTGAGATAGTAATAGTGTCATAAACCTTTTCCTATGAATATTTTTGAAGAAAAGTTGGAATGTTTAGCTTGGAAAAGGTGTTTTACAAGAATTTAAAATTTATCAAATAGTCACATCATCATTCTGAATCTCACTTTAGAAAGGGACCAACTTCACAAGTCATTTAGAACCCATAAATAAATAAAAAATTCCTTTATTACCTTTATTTTTATATTTCATGAACATATCACAGAATCTAAGATGTGGAAGGCATCCTTGAAACCAAGTTCAATTCTTAACCGCCCAAGAATGTTATCTAAATGTTTCTGAGTGGTGCTCCTTTCTCTCCTTGAAGATTTCTAATGAAGAGAAATCCATTACCTCCAAAGAAAGATTATTTGATTTTTGAACAAATGTAATGGTTATTTTTTTTTCTTACATCAAATTCAATTCTGTCTTATTCTATTCTTTGCTCCTAATTTTGTTCTCTGGTGTCAAGCTCAACTAGTATAATTCTTTTTAAAGATGACAATCCTTTAAATACTCGAGGACAATGACAGTATCACATCAGACATAAATTTTCCAGGCTAAATATTCTCAGATTTTCTACTGATAATTGTATCACATGGTGAGAAGACTTTTCATTATCTTGTCACTGTCCTCTGGAAATCCTATAACAATTCTTCCCCTTACACAATATATGTCAGAAACAAATGCAGTATTTTAGATGAAATTTGATCATGGAAAAGTATAATAGAGTTCTCTCCTACTTTGCTATGTATACTAATTCTCTCTTAATATAATTTAGATGATTTTAATTTTTTCTGTTTTCCATATCATACTATTACCAATAATTGAGCTTGCAGCAAAACAACAAAAAAATCACTTTCACAGAAACCACTATCTAGTCATATCTGATCTATATTGTCTTAGTGAAGATGATATTCTTAAAAACCAAAGCATAAGAATTTATAGTGGCCCCTATTAAATATCATCTCATTATTTCATTCCAATGTTTGAATCTGTCAATACTTTATGTGTATCATGACTTTTCAAATTCAGTATGTCAGTGACTCCTTCCAAACTAATGACATCTTTAAATCAGTATATAATGTATACCCTTATATAAAAGAGTTATTAAAACAACAATTACCCTAAACTTCACTGAACCAAAAACAGTTCCTTTTAGTAATCTATGGACTAGAGATATTTTTTATGTTAATATTAGGACTTGGAATATTGAACTTGGAGTTAGGTAGACCTGAGTACTAATCCGGCTTCAGACATTTACTAATTTATGTGACCCTGGTAAATCATGTAACCTCTACCAGTCTCAATTACTTCATTTATGAAATGAGGATAATAATAGCACCTAACAGAAGGTTCTGAAATGTTTTGCAACATTTTAAGTACTATATAAATATTAGGTTTATCTGTGTTGTTGTTATCTAATGATTAGTGTCTATGCAATATTCTTTCATTTTGTCCACAGATATATTATGAAATGGTTCTGAAGAAATGTCACGGCAACTGGATTGGAATTATCTTGCTTGAGTTCTAGAGAGAGGAGATGATAACAATAAGTACACAGGGGCTGATATTAGTATAATATAAAGAAAAGCTTTTTTTTTTTTTTTTTTTTTTTTTTTTTTTTTTTTTTTTTTAAATTAGACTGCCCAAAGGAAGTATTGGAGGGCTTCTCAAAAAGTTTGAAAGATCCATTTTGTGGAAATTTGTGTAGAAGATTAGTATTCAGGTAGGTCTTAGAACAGCATGACTACTGATTGCAAAAATGGTGGATTCTGTGATGGTTTGCATTAAGGACAAAATAATGTACTCTTAAAGAAACGATAATCTCTCATATACTTGATATTAGGTCATTGTTTCTCTCATCAATCCCAATGCCACATACAATTAAAAATCTATTACATATTGGAAAATTAACTTTATTTAATAGTATACCTTTTTTTTTTTCTTTTTTATAAATACACAATTAACTCTTCTTTTTATATATACACAATATAAAAAGTAAAGAACCTCTCCTTAAAGAAGAGGTTTTATTTGTTGGTTCTTTTACTGTTATTTGGAATTTAATTATAGAAACAATTTTAAGCTTATTATGATACTGTCTTACCTCTTGTTTGAATTGATTATCTACAAGCAAGGTGATTTAGTTGATAGAATGCTGGGATAGGAATTCAAATCCAACCTTAGGCTTTTACTTAAACTTTTAAATAGGTATTATAATACTGATTCCATAGGATTGTAAGAAGGATAGAATAAGATATTTGTAAAGTGCCCAGCATAATTCCTCCTACATGGTATGAAATTTAGGTTACTGATTAATAATTTAGAGTTTTTGTAATCATCATAACCAATTTCTAAAGCATGGATTTTGATTTATTTTGTATAGACCTTTGTGGAAAAAAATTGTGAAAGACTACACACCCAACTGAAACTGGACCTCCATCTTTAGGGAGATAAAAAAGATGATGGGAAATATTGAGTATGGTCAGCAGATTTTTTTTTTTTCCCTAGTACTACGTAGGTCTCTTTAGTAAAGGGTTGCGGAGAGGAAGGGGAGATATCTAGTTGGCTTTCCAGAGAATCTTGTTAAATTCTATGTTTTCTCTGTTACTATGATTTCTGAAGACCCTGTTTGCAAGTAAGCATGATGATGGCCTAATCACAATTTTAGTTTAATCAACATTAGTGGACATTATGTAAAAACAAACAAACAACAACAAACAAAAAGCATGTAATCAAACTGAATTAAAAACTACCTTGATTATGAAGTGTCTTTAGTCAGTGAAGAATCACTGATCTCTATTGGCAAATGTTATTCTTGCTAAAAATATATTATGTTCAGATTTTTGTGCCTCAATTTCTCTTAAATATATTTATCATGGCAATAGAAAATACTTAATAAAATTTTCTTCCCTTACCTACCCAGATGTAATAACATCATCTGTATATGCTATTTCATTTGATCCGCACAACAGTGCTGTGAAGTAGGTGCTATTATCCCCATTTTACTAAACAGGAATTTGAAAATAAGAAAGATTTAATGATTTGCCATATGGCTAGTTAAATTTAAAGGCAGAATTTGAATCCAGGTACCAACTCTAAGTCTAGTGCACTTAACCACTGTAATCTAACTGCAATTTACTCTATTCTAATCTAATCTGATATGATATAAAGCAATACAGTATAATGTGTAACAAATACTTGATTTCATAGTACAAAGGATATTGATCACAAATTACTACAAGATATTTTGTAAAAGTAGATATTTAAACTAGACCCCCTTCTAATTTTCTAAATCAGTGATTATAAAATAGACCAGAGGTAGTCAAATTCTAGAAAGTATATGTCACTAAGGTTTGAACAAAATCCAGTGCCCATAAACTGAAATATACAGATGGGTCCTTAAACAAAGAGATGTGCCCATGAAAAGCAATTCTCCTTCCCTATATATGAGGGAATTCAAACTTGGGATTTTTGTTTAAAGAAAGGGGAAGTATCCCTAGAGTTGTGTGTAGTTAATTATATTGTTAGTGTTTCATTAAAAATTAATGATTTGAAAATTTTAACCATCTGGAGACTTCTATGTATTGAAAGACTACACAAAGCTGTAATTTCTAAATCAGCAGAGAAAAGTTTTGCTGTTTAATTCAACCAACTTATGTGTTCACATAACATTCACATAACATTATTCACATATGTGGTAAGTGAAAATATAGTACGGAGAGGGAATACTTCTGTAAGAAGAAGCCATAGTTACTTTGATAAGTTCAGTAATGGAGAACTTTTGACTGAGCAAATACTTCCAGCCCCCTACATCTCTTTATCGCATTTTTACATTCAGGGAGTCTCTCCAGTGACTATCCTTTGAGAATAAACTTCCACAAATGATCAAACAATTGGGGAGGGGAGGGGAGGAATCTTCCATACTGATAAAGTGCTTCTCTCACCTACCTAGCTTTAAAATGTAAATTGACAGCATGAATTCTCCTGCAGTATGATCACCTGTTAAGAATAACAGAGAAGATAAGGGTCCCTGAAACATTCTTAAATATAAATTTTACACAGAAGAAAATAAAAATGGCAGTATTAAAGTATTTTAATTTAAGCATGGTGTTAATTGGCTGCGATAGTGAAATGCCCTGTTGTTATGCCATCTCTTGTTACAGGTAACAATGACATAGTCCATCAGCCAATATAAATTATAAAGGGTTTAAGAAAAGTAAAAAATGGACTAACGTTGGGATCTTTTCTTTTTCTACTCCCTCAATCCATTAAGGGAAAATAAAACAACAGGAAGGGAAAAAAGATTTAACAACACATTGCCAGCTTTGGCAGCTTGTGAGAAAGAAAGTGTCCAACAGTGCTATTTTAAATCAGCTAGGTAATTAATTTCAGAACTACCAGACACAGAGGAAAAAGCTGCAAACAAAACTGACACATTTTCAAACTGGTTGCTTTGACAAATTTATGTATCCATATCAAGAATCTTCTCATGCCTATAAACATCAGGGTTTCTGAATAAACAGCTACACTTGCCATCTGCTATAAGGGGTAAGAAGTGCTAAAGCACATCAAATGGTCAAAGATTTAGAAAATATACAAATACCTTATAGTATTATAGAGGAAAAAGCAATAGTTTTCTAATAATTGGAACTGGGATTGGAAAGGAAAATAAATGAGGATTACATTTTCTCCCTTCCTTCTATCATCACTTTAAAACATAAGTAAAATTCTCAACACTCTTTCTAAAACCAAGATTACTGATATTAGACTTAAAAGCAACTGCTTGGTGTAAACTCCAAAGAAGAATTTGTTCCACCAAAGAACATGTGTATAATTTAGGAAAAATCTGGAACCTAAAAAAAAGTAATACAGCTGATAATTGAATAAAATATTAATTGATCAAGGAATATTAAAAAGGATTTGAAGGTGATGGAGGAATCCTGAAACTATTTTCCTTGAAACTGTCCTTCTTGACCTTTGATCTGGATTTGATAGGTCTTTTGAGCTGAAAATTGGTTCAGGACCACACCCTGTAAGTGGTTTCATTCAACTGGAAATCTAGGCCTGGGGGCAATGACAACATTGAAGTAATATCATTCAACTGAAACTTCAGATCTCTTTAAAGGGCATCTTGGGGCTTATTTCTTTGTAGAGGCCCAAAAGCAAGACCATGCCTTGTCTGTGGAACCTCTCTTTCTCCTTGGCATGCCTGCCTTCTCAGAAGACATTCTCATCTCATTGTTAAACCCTCTTTATCTCTCTCTCTCTCTCTGCCAGGATTTCTCTGCTAGACTTTTACTTCTCTGTCAGCACCTTGCCACTGAGGAATTCAGCCTCCTAGAAAATGCTGATTTCTCAGCACCAATAAACTTCTTTTTGTCAGTCTAACTTTTCAGGTTTGTGAATTGTTTCACATTGGACCTGTGCGGACCAGAAGGAGTTCCCACAACTCTCAGACCCGCACTAAATCTCATCAAAGGAAAAGGAAATCTTATGAAACTATTTTGAAAAGAAGAGATCGCTGTTCCAAAGATTTTGAGTAACTTAACAGGAAATTTCAGACAAAGTAGCCTGGGATGGAAAGTTCTAATTGATATTCAACAAAGATCATGTGTGATGCTTTTTTCTTTTTGAGTTAGCACATTGAATTGAATTCTACTGGATATTTATTAGCTTTCTTCTCTACATATGGTGTTAAGTGCTAGACTTGTACTGAGAAAATTATTGATGCATCTACAAAGGATGACCTAAAATTCTAATACTTTTATCCTGAAAAAGGGAAATATAAAAAGCAGCTGCTTTAAAAATTAATCATAGAATGTCAATGATAAAGGAAGAATAAAAAGGGCATGAGATTAAAGGTAGCAACTCAGTTAAACTATCTCAACATTCCCCTCTAAACAAAGCAAATTTTGGCACAGTAGAGCAAAAAAAAAAGGTGAAAGTGAAACTTTTTTTTCAGCCTAAAATACCTTAGAAAGTTGGCAGGAGAGAGATCTGGAGTGAAGTAAACACAGGGGCAGCATTAGAAGCTAATCCTTAGAGACTGCTAAGAAAGTTGTAGTAGCAGTACCAGCTTCAGGAGCATTCAATTTAAATATGGCAAGGGGATCAGACAATATTTGGGCTGGCATAGAGTAAGGCTGGTGTTAACCATCAAATGTATTGTCAACTAACAGTTTTGGTCTCAGTTTAAGGGGAGACAAAAATGCTTTTTGTTAGTTATATAGAACCAGGGATATTAATTTCAGTTCCAAGGCAGAGATAAGAACTAAAACTTACAGTTGAAGAGAAGACAGAATTTAATCATAGTCCCAGGGCCAAGAAGAATGCTAGCATTTGTAAATGAAGGGGAACAGTTCCTGGGTAAAGACCAGAGCATACTTCAAGAGAGCAGTAATCACAATTCTCTCCCTCTCCCCTCTCTCTCTCTCTCTCTCTCTCTCTCTTTCTCTCTCTCTCTCTCTCTCTCCTCCCCCCGCCCTCAGTTACAGCTTTTTATTTTTTTAAACATTTGTGTGGACAGTTCTTCAACATTAGCCTTGCAAAACCTTATGTTCCAATTTTCACCCCCTTCCATCATAGCAAGTAGTCCAATATATATTAAACATGGTAGAAATATATGTTAAAGCCAATATATATATACACATTTTTACAATTATCATGCTATAAAAAATGTAGCAAAATAAAATGCAAGCAAACAACAACAAAAAGAGTGAATATGCTATGTTATGAACCACACTCAATTCCCACATTTCTCTCTCTGGATATAGATGGCTCTCTTCATCACTAAACAATTGGAATTGGTTTGAATCTTTTCACTGTTGAAGAGAGTCATGAATGACTACTATTCTCCTTGAATAATATAATAGACCAAATGCAAAAAAAAAAAAAATCCACTGGAAAAAAACACTGTGAAAAGTAGAATTAATCAAATGGAAAAAGAAATATAAATGTTAACTGAGAAAAACCATACACATTAAAAACTAGAACAGGGAAAATGGAAGCTAATGACACTATGAGACATCAAAAACCAGTTAAACAAACTAAAAAGAATGAAAAAAAATAGAAGAAAATGTGAAATATCTTGTTGGAAAAACAATAAATCTGGAAAATAGATCCAGAGGAGACACTTTAAAAGTCACTGGTCTTCCTGAAGGCCGTGACCAGAAAAAGAACATGGATAGCTTTGTTCAAAAGAGCATCAAAGAAAACTGCCCTGATAGTCTAGAAACAAAGGGGAAAATACTCACTGAAAGAATCCATCAATCACCTTCAGAAAGAGATCCCAAAAGGGACACCCCAAGGAATATTGTTGCAAAACGCCAGAACTATAATATCACAGGGAAATTACCTTAACATGCAAGACAAAAGCAATTCGGTTTCAAGGAGCAATGGTTAGGATTATTCAGGAACTGATTGTGGTTACAATAAAGGATCAGAGATAATGAGATGCCATATTCCTTTTTTTTTTTTTTTTTTTTTTTTATTGATAGAACCCATGCCAGGGTAATTTTTTACAGCATTATCCTTGCATTCACTTCTGTTCCGATTTTTCCCCTCCCTCCCCCCACCCCCTCCCCTAGATGGCAAGCGGTCCATTACATGTTGAATAGGTTACAGTATATCCTAGATATAATATATGTGTGCAGAACCGAACAGTTTTCTTGTTGCACAGGGAGAATTGAATTCAGAGGTATAAATAACCCGGGAAGAAAAACAAAAATGCAAGCAGTTTATATTCATTTCCCAGTGTTCTTTCTTTGGGTGTAGCTGCTTCTGTCCATCTTTGATCAATTAAAGCTCTCTTTATTGAAGAGATCCACTTCCATCAGAATACATCCTCAAACAGTATCATTGTTGAGGTATATAATAATCTCCTGGTTCTGCTCGTTTCAATTAGCATCAGTTCATGTAAGTCTTGCCAGTCCTCTCTGTATTCATCCTGCTGGTCATTCCTTACAGAACAATAATATTCCATAACATTTATATACCACAATTTACTCAACCATTCTCCAATTGATGGGCATGGGATGCCTTATTCCAGGAAGGCAATGGACCTGGGATTACAATCAAGAATTAACTACCAAATGAGAGTGAGCATCATCTTTCAAAGAAGGAGATAGATTTTCAATGAAGTAAAAAACTTTTAATCATTTCTATAGAAAAAAAAAAAACAATAGAAGCATAGAAAGGAAAATGGGAAAACAGATATTTCAAGGTTAAATTGTTTATATCCCTAGATGTGAGAATGATATCTGTAACTCTTGAGAATTGTATTTTATTGGGACAGTTAGAGAAAGGCATCACATAGATGGAGGGTGTGATTGTGAATGAACTCTGATGTTATGATATCAAAGAAAAAGACATTATGGGATAGAAAAAGGATTATACTGAAAGAAGAGAATAGAGGAGGTATAATGGGACCAATTAGATCACATGAAGAGGCACAAAGGACCCTATTAAACTAACTGGGAAACAAGGAAGGGGTCTGAGTATTGTCTGAAGCATGATCTCTTCAGTTTTGGCTCAAAGAAGGAATAATGTAATCATTCTGTTGGATATGGAAATTTATCTCACTCTATAAAAAAGGAAAAGAAAAAGGATAGAAAAAGAAGGGACTTGATGGAAGGAAGGATAGAAACACAAGAAGAAATGGGTAAGAAAAAGGAGAAGGTGTGATAAAAGATAGGGTAGGTGGTAAGTGAGTTGTCTCAGAAACAAAACACTATTAAGGAAGCACAAAGTGGAAAGGGAGAACAAAAGTAGGATGGAGGGAAAAAGAGAGCTGGTAATCACAACTGTAAATGTGATTAGGATGAAATCTTCATAAAATGGAAACAAATAGAAGGTTGAATTAAAAAACAGAATTCTACAATATGTTGCTTACAGTAAACACATTTGAAATAGAAACTGTAACTGAAGCATAACTTATTATGCATTATTTGAAACAAACAAAAAACTAACAAACAAAAAATCAGGGATAGCAATTCTGATCTCAGATAAACCACAAGTAAAAATACATGAAATTAAAAGATCTAAAGAAGAAAACTACACAAAATAAACAAGAAAGAAACTAGGGAATTTGGAGACAATTGAATGGGGACAGACAGGAATACCCCTTTTTCTCAGCAGTATATGACACTTATGCAAACATTGAACATATATCAGAGCATAAAATCTCACAATCAATGCAGGAAGGCAGAAGTAGTGAATTCTTCCTTTTCAGACCACAATGCAATTAAAAATATATATTGAATAAAGGGCCAGGGAAAGATACACCAAACGCCAATTGGAAATTAAATAATCTAATTCTAAAGAATGAGTGTGTGTGACCCTGGGCAAGTCACTTAATTACAATTACTCAATTAAAAAAAAAAAAAAAAAAAAAAAAAGAGTGAGTCAAAAAAATCACAGAAACAGTCCATAATTTCATCCAAGAGAATGGCAATAATGAGACAATGAAACAAATTCTATGGGATGTAGTCAACACAGTTCTTAGGGAAAATTTTATATCTCTAAATAGTTATGTGAATAAAGTAGAAAAAAGGAGGTCAAGGAATTGGCTAATAATTAATAAAATTGAAACTGAGAAAAATATTGAACTAATTAGTAAAACTAAAAATCGGTCATATGAAAAAAAATAACCAAAATAGGCAAATTGGTTAATTTGATTAGAAAAAGGAAAGGAAAAAAAAATATCACATCAAAAATGAAAAAAGCGAACTTTCCACCATGAAAAAGAAATTAAAACAACAATGAAGAGCTGTTTTGTCCAATTGTATGGCAGCAAATCTAACAATCTAACCAAAATAGTTGAATATTTACAAAAAATATATAAATTATCCATATCGACAGAAGAATAGATAAATTACTTAAATAGTCCCATTTTAGAAAAAAAAAAAAAGCTATCAATGAACTCTCTAAGATAAAAGTTCCAGGGTCACGTATATTTACATGTGAATTCTTCTAAATATTTAAAGAACTATTAGTTCCAATACTATGTAAACTATTAGGAAAAATAGGTAAAGAAGGAATCCTTACAAATTCCTTCTATGACACAAATTTGGTACTGATGACTTATACCTAAACCAGAAAGAGCCTAAACAGAGAAAGAAAATTACAGGGCAATCTCCTTAATGAATATTGATGGATTTTTTGTTTTTTTTTTTAGAATAAGTTTATCTAAAACTTATAGACAAAATTTAAAAAATAAAAAAAAGACAGAAAAAGAAGAAAAGTACATTGTCTGTGCCCAGCAGAACATCATGGAAGATTAAAAATATGTGATAAATTTTCATTTCAAGAAAGCACATATAACAATCGAAGACATTACATTCATGATTGTCCATCTTTTCTTTGATGTAAAAATTTTAAATCAAATATTAACAAAGATTATAGCAACTTATCAGAGAATAACCTACTATGATCAAGTGGGGTTTATAGCAAGAATGCAGTGCTAGTTCAATATCAGGAAAACTATTGCCATAATCAACCATATCAATTAAAAAAAATAACAGCAGAAATATGATAATCTCAATAGATGCAGAAAACTTTTTGGCAAAATACAGCACACATTCCTATTAAAAACTTTAGAGAGCATAGGGAGTTTTCCTTAAAATAGTAAGCAATATCCATCTAAAACCAATAGCAAACATCATTAGTAGTGGAGAGAAGCTAGACTTATAAACAATAAAAACAAGGATGCCCATTATCACTATTAATATTCAACATTGTACTAGAAATGTTAGTTTCAGCAATAATAAAAGAAAAAAAAAGATATTAAAGGAAATCAAATAGCAATGAGGAGATAAAAGAGTTGGTTTTGAAGATGATGTGATGATATACTTAGAGAATCCTAAAAACGTCATCCAAAGACTTACTGGAAACAATTAATAGCATTAGCAAAGTTGTAGGATATAAAATAAACCCACACAAATAACCAATATTTCTATTTCTATATATATTGTCAGTAAAGATAGAAAGAGAAATTCCATTTAAAACAACTGAAAACAAACTAAAATATTTGAACACCTAACTTCATAGACCAATCCAGGAACTATATGAACACATTTATAAAATGTGTTCTCACACAAATACAGTCATATCTAAACAACTGGTAATATACCAATTGTTCATGGGTGGGCTGAGCTAAAATAATAGGAATGACAATTCTGCCTAAATTGGTCTACTTATTCACTGCCATAACTGCCAAAAAAAAAAAAGTATGCTATTTGAGCATAAAACATACCATAGACAAATTAGAAGAGCAAGGAATAATTTACCCATCAGATCTTTTGAGAAGGGAATAATTTATGACCACATAACAACTAGAGAACACTATAAAATGCAAAATGGATCATTTTGATTTCTTTAAATTAAAAAAGGTTTTGTACAAACAAAATCAAAAGAGCCAAGATTAGAAGAGAACCGGAAAGTTTCTAAACAATTTTTTAGCCAGTGTTTGTGAGAATGCTTCAATTCTCAGATATATAAAGAAATGATTAAAATTTATAAAAATATGTCACTCCTCAGATAAATGGTCAAAAGCCATGAACAGACAATTTTCAGATGAAGAAGTTAAAACTTGTAATTACATGAAAAAAAATTGCTATAAATCACTACTGATTAAAAAAATGCAAATTAAAACAACTCTGTGGTACCAGCTCATACCTAGGATGACAGGAAAAGTTAATCTTAAATGTTGGAAGGAATGTGAGAAAATTGGGGAAATAATGCATTGTTGGTGGAGGTGTGAATTGATCCAGCCATTCTGTAGAAGAACACTTCAGAACTATAATGAAAGGCCTATAATACGCTGCATACTCTTTGATCCAGCAATACCACTACTAGGTCTGTATCTCAAAGTAATCATAAAAGAAGGAAAATGACCCACATATGAAAAACTATTTGTTGCAGCCTTTTTTGTGGTGACAAAGAATTGAAAATTGAGTAGATAACCATCGACTGGAAAATCCCTAAATAAGTTATAGTATATGAAAGTAATGGAACATTTTTGTTTTAGAAAAAGATGATGAAAAAAACCTGATTTGATAAAGGCCTGGAAAGATTTATGTGAACTGATGCTGAACAAAATAAGCACATTCAGGGATACATTGTACACAGGAACAGCAAGAATGTGCAATGATCACCTATAAAAGACTTGTTTCTTCTCAACAGTTCAGTGATCCAAGGCAATCCCAATAAAGTTTAGACAGAAAATGCCATCTGCATCCAGAAAAAAGAACTATGGAGACTGAATGTAAATCAACTCCTGCTATGTTCACTTCTTTCTTCTGTTGTTTTTTCTTGTCCCATGGTTTTCCCCTATTGTTCTGATATTTTTCTTTCCCAATATAATTCATAAAACAATATGCATTAAAATAAATTAATTTAATTTAATTTTTTAAAAAAGTTACAAACTAAGACTCAAAGAAAAATGCTCAAAGAAAAATATCACAAAGGATATTTGAAAAAAAATAAAGAAAAAGATAAAAGTGATAGAGGAACTATTTGTAAAAGCAATGAGATAGATGCAAAAATATTATGAAACAATTACAAGCTCAGTAAAAGAGGTACAAAAATATTGAATAAATCAGAATTGACCCAATGGTACAAAAAATGAATAAATTAAAGAATTATTTAAAACGTAGAATAGTAAAAAAAAGAAAAGGCGGTACAAAAATTCACTCAGTAAAAGAACATCTAAAAAGCAGAAATGGTCTAATGGAAAAAGAGGTGTAAAAGCACACTGAAGAAAACAATTCCTTAAATATAAGAATTGGGCACATTAGACTAAATAAAGTCAAAAGAATGATAGAGCTACTACTAATAGTAACAAAATAAAAGGAATTAGAATAGGCAACGAGGAAACCAAATTATCACTCTTTGCATATGATATGATGGTATATTTAGAGAACTGTAGAGAATCAACTAAAAAACTATTAAAAGTAATCCACAACTTTAGTAAAATTGTAGGATACAAAATAAGTCCATAAAAATCATCAGTATTCTTATACATCACTAAGAGAATCCAACAACAAGAGATACAAAGAAAAATTCCCTTTAAAATAACTGTTGATAGGATAAAATATTTGGGAATCTACCTGCTAAGGGAGGGTCAGGAACTATATGAGGAAAAATACAAAACACTTTTTACACAAATAAATTCAGATCTAAGCAATTGGAAAAATAGCAAGTGCTCTTGGATAGGTTGAGCAAATATAATAAAGATGACAATACTACTTAATCTAATTTATTTCTTTAGTGCAATAACAATCAAACTCTCAAGAAACTATTTTACTGACCTAGAAAAAATAACAACAAAATTCATCTGGAAGAATAAATATACATATATTGGATTTAACATATATTTGAACATATATAACATGTATTAGATTACCTGCCAGCTAGGGGAGGTGATGGGGGGGAAGAAAGGAAAAATTTGGAATAAAATGTTTTACAAGTATCAGTGTTGAAAAATTACACATGCATATGTTTTGTAAAAAAAATTAATTAAAAAATAATGATACATGTAATGATACAAAGTTAATAATCAATGATAATTGTTATTCCCCTGGAATTACTCATACTTTTTTTTTATGTTACTTGTAAGTTTTGTAGTTGTTTATGTACTGCAATCAAAATACTTTCTGTATTTCCAAGGTTGACATGCTGAAGGAGATATCCCTTGCATATTATTAATACTAACAAAACAATATATTCAATTAAAACTAAGGGAGAAAATAGTGGAGAAACAACCTTGAAATAGATGGATTTAAATTTAAATATATTAGACAATTGTCATGAACTGTACAAAAGAACAGCCGATTCAACAATAAGAAATTTGGGAACAACTAGGTGAGTTAATATATGGAATCTTTTAGTTCAGACGTCTGCTCCATTTCTTGAATTGAAATGTTTTCATTAATTGGCTAGATGATTATTGGAAGAATTATGTAATTAAATTGCTTGTGCTACAGTCAGAAAGATTCCTTTTCTTGAGATCAAATATGGCTTCAGATGCTTAATAGCTATATTAACCTGGATAAATCACTGAAATCTGTTTGCCTTAGTTCCTCATCTGTAAAATTAATCTGGGGAAGAAAATGGCAAACCACTCCACAACCTTTGCCAAGAAAACCTCCTCCAAATGAGGCCACAAAGAGTTAAATGATTTAAAATATAAATCAACAATATAACAGCAAACTTTAAAGAGCTTGATCAGGTGAACACCATATAACTTTTGATAGTTTTCAATTATATATATTTTTTCCTGATTTGACAGAAATACAAAACATTTTACAGGTAGACCTGATCTTAAAAATTCATTTCAGATTCTTACTTTGTGAAATTGGGAAAAATTTCCTTTTTTCACAGAGACCAAACTATGGCTTTATAATTTCTATTCAGAAAGGATATTTCACCCAACCATATTCTTTGCTAAGTGTAATAAATAAGAAAAAAAAGGAAAATTTCAATAATCTATTTCTCTTGGCCTATATTTGTTTCATTATTACTCTGCACTTAAATCACACATTGTGAGATTGAGGTTAAGTGAGAGAGTAAAAAAAAAAAAGGAAATACATTTTAACATAAAGTTTTAATTTTAAATACCCACAAAATTCAACTTAATACCCCTTAGGGGGAATTTTATGAAAAATTGGGAATATACATACATCCATGCATACATATATATATATATATATATATACTCTAATTGATCTTTTAATGGTACAAGGATCGCCCTTAAAATAGTGTATGACCTACTTTCTGAGAAAGATCTTAGCTATGTACGTGGAAAGTCATCTCCAGCATTCTGAACACATGGTGATGAATTATTATGCAACAGATGAAACAAACAAAATGCAAAATAGCCCTATGTTGCAGGTAATCTCCTTCTTGTTATTGATTTTCCTTCATTCTTGAAGAATATCATGACATCAGGAAATGGCACAGAGGATGCTAAAAACACATCTCTTTTAGATCTCTTACAACTTAACTATTCATACTCTAAATATGAGATGCTTGTCCAATGATCATATAATAGATGCATGATATAGGAACTGAACAGTTAAATGAAAGGATAGTTTAAAAGCCCTCTGCAAAGTGGATTTTATTGTATGCCCAAAGACAAGAGGCAATATCATTCTGCAGAAACTTTGTATTTTTTAGTATTTATAAGTATTTGCAAAAAAGACAACTATGATAAAAATGAAGTCTATTCACTAAAATCAGAAAAAAGGGAGGCAAAGAAACACTGAAAAATTTGGAAACATTCTCCAGATGAAATAAATGTATCTTGAGTTCGTGTGGTTTTGACGCAAAGATGGAAAAAAGGGAAAGGAGCAAAAGTTTAAAAAAAGAATGTGACAAGAAATGTCAAAGTATTATAGCATATTCTGGAGTCAATTCAAGAGAAAAAGCAATTATTTAGCACCTACTAAGAATGAACTGATTGTAGAAAATCAAACCAAAGTGGGATGTCTGGACAGGGAAAGGAAAAGAGTAAAGGGCAAGGAAATGCAAGTCTTATGGAAATATGAAACTCCAAAAGAAAGGTAGGAGAATGTGGTTTCCTGGATGTCAGGACAGAAGAGAATACGCAACAGGAAAGGGTGATTGAAAGTCTGCAAGACTGCAGAATAATCTGGAGCATCAGAAACTAAAACGTACACATGGAATTAGAAGCTCATCAGTGACCTTTGAGAAAGCAACTTCACCAGAGTGTTAGAAGAAGAAACCAGATCACAATGGTAGAAATGAGAGAGAGATTTAAAGATGGTCTTTAATATTGATTTTTAATGATAATTAAATAAACTACAAAAGCTGAAGAGTGGCATGTATTCTTAGGTATGGTGGTTTTTATTTGTTTTTGTTTTTTTGTTTGTTTTTTACTTCTTAGAAAGGATTCAGAAAATGTTGTTGACTAATATGTCAAAATGCAATTTATTAACTTTTAGCTTTTGAATTGAAGAGAAAGCAAGCAAGAACTAGATGGAGTGGAATGGTCAAAGAATATTTACTAAAGAGATATAGCAAGATGTCCATTGAAAAAAAAATTCCCCCTGAACCAGTTTACTTTCTATCCTCTGCCTCTTACATTCTTGGGTGAGCAAACTCAAACTAAATTTCTACAAATATTCCCCTGACCCAGTTCATTTTCAATCAATATATAAATATGGACAAAGTAATCTTTTCCCATTCTCCTGCTTAGAGGACCATAACAGTTCATGCTCCTTATTTCAGTGAAGTCTTTGGAGTTCTTTATATGAGCACTCAACTCTAGCTCATCAGTAAACTGCTGTTTACTCTTTTGATATACAACTTAGCAGAAATAATCACAGTATACCTGTGTTGATCTTAAATGGAGAGGAGGAACCTCCTTAACACATGCCAGGTTAATGGTTTTACCAAACAATCATAAAGGAGATTACATGCACTTAAGCATTGAATTATTCTTGGCCAATGTCCAGATAAACTTATTGCCTGTGTAATTGTGAGAAAATCACTGAAACTCCACAGATCAGTTTCTTTAGCTGTAAGGTTTGTCATAGCCTCTGAATTTCTTTTTTGTTCAAGTTCTATGATTTTTAATAGAAAAAACAGCAGCAAATATATATATGCATATTTATACACACATTTATACATATACATATGTGCGCGCACACACATATTTATGTATGATTGGTTGTTTGGGGATTTTTTTTTTTTTTTTTTGAGGAAATGGAATACCTATCTTTGTTAACTTCAAGTCTCCAATTTATTTCTACTTCACAATGTATTATACTAGTAATGTACAATATTCTGCTTTGTACTTTACATTCAGCTAAGGTTTGCTTATCAACAAATGTACATGTTAGTGGGGAGTTGAAAACTAAGGTGAGGTAAAGAAATCCCTTAATCATCTTGCACAGTCTAGAGCTACTTAACCTATTCTGTCACGACTGTAAAATCTCCGTGGAGTAGTAGTGAAGAAACAACTTGCCACATCAGCAGGAGTGCAAGATTCTAACTCATGGGAAGCATCCTTTATTCCTGCTTGAACAACTTGAAACAGCACAAATCTTTGCATAAGAAAAATATGTAGGCAAAGCAGATGTGATAATGATCCCCTCTTATTGAAGAGAAAGGAAATGCTGCATTGTGAATCTCTAAATTCAGTTAGGCTATTATTATCATTAGCCATAGGGCATGTACATCTACAGGAAAATATTAGCAAGCTCCCAGGAAAGTCCCTGACTGCATCTCGCTTAATTGGCTTCTATAGGTTTTCTCTCTTGCTCTTTATGCACTGGCATCATTCTGCCTGAAAGACTATAAGTAAAAGGACTAATGAGAGGCACTGTCCCTCCAAAAGCTAGGGATGGATTAGACTCTAGTCCTCCTGGGCCCAGAGGAGAGTTGAGCCTTTTCACATTGTTTTTCCCTCCCATATTATAACAAGCTTCCAGCTTCAGACAATAGCAAATTTCCCCAATGCCAGCAACCTAAGAGAAGCTTAGCTGGACTGCTCCAGGGTTTGTAGAAGCTGAACTTTACTTAGACTGTGTAGCTAATCATTTAAACATCAGTTTCCAGATTTAGAAAATTATAAAATGGAAAAATTGATATTTTCATTCTCTACCTGACTCAATTGTTGTGAGGAAAAATACCTGGTAAACATTAAAGTCTCACAGAAAGGTTTTTATTTAAATATGTATATGCATATATATATATATATATATATATATGTATATCATGCAAATATGCATGTATGTATATAGGTGTGTACATATAATTCCCAATATATTCTAAGTATAACCACTTGTGCAAATTTGCAGATAAATCACTATTAATATATGTTTATTCTGTGGAGGATAGAGAGGAGCAAGGTTGACTTCTTTTGTTTTTAAACAAATATGTCATTATGAACACAACCTGGTAAATGGTAAGTGCTTTAAAAGGTAAATAAGAGAGGTAGAAGAAAAAATGAGAAATTTGCATGAGTCAACCATTTGGAAAAGGAAGGAAAAAAATGACTGAAGAAAACAAATGGAGAGGATCACAAGGAAGAGTTGTGATGTAAAGGAAAAGTAGTTGCCCAGGTTTTCTAGTTGATTGATGAGTAATGGAATTGGAAATATCTGTGGTTTTAAGCAGATATTTTAACATTAGTAATATATGATCAGTCCATTAATAATTTAGATGATGTAGAACAGGATTGAAAAGCCTTTTTTTCTGCCAAAGAACATTGGGGAACTTATATGGAAGGAGACAAGATGGAGTAAAGCCCAGAAACTGCTCAAGTTCTCCCATTTTCCTTCAAAAATCATATGAAATCAAGCCTCTGAACAGAGTCTGATGGAAAGAAATTACTCTGCAGCTCAAAATAGACTGAAAAAACTTCAAAAAAGGTCAGTCTCACTGGGTGAAAAAAGCGTTCAGCCCAGATTAGATAAACTCTGGGAAAGCCAGGGAGAGGGTCTTAATCACAACAAATTCGTAACTAAAATCCTTAGTTCTGGTTCAGTAGAGGAGCAAATCAGTAAGACAGCTTCCAGTCCCACCTCAGGAAGTATATACTTTGGGAAACCAGATTGTTTTGTGAAAAGAGCAAAGATCTTTTGCTACTCCCTGCAAAAACAGGGCCGCCCTATGTTCAAAGCCAAGGCTCAGAGCTGCACAGGAAGCTTGGGACAGCAGTACCCAGTACCCCAGGAGCAGAGTTCAACCAAAAAACTAAAAAAAAAAAAAAAAAAAAAAAAAAAAAAGAGGAAATACCAAAAGAAAAGGAAAGAAAATTTGCAACTTAACATACAAGAATCTTGAAGATAGAAAGCTTTTATGGTGACAGGGAAAACCAAAACACCATCTCAGACAAGGCCAAAATGTGCACAGAAGAAATCTCAAAGAATGATATGAATTGGTCTCAAGCCCAAAGAAGTTTTTGGAAGTGCTTTAAAAGGTAAATAAGAGAGGTAGAAGAAAAAAAGAGAAATTTGCATAAGTCAACTATTTGGAAAAGGAAGGAAAAAGAAATGACTGAAGAAAACAAATCTTTAAAAAGGAGAATTAACCAACTAGAAAAAGAGATAAAAAAATTAACTGAAGAAAATCACACATTAAAAACTAGAATGGGGAAAATGGAAGCTAATGAATCTGTGAGACAGAAAAAAAATCAGTCAAACTAAAAAGAATGAAAAAATGGAAAAAAAATAAGTGAAATACTTCATTGGAAAAACAGCCAACTTAAACAAAAGATCCAGAAAAAGATAATTTTAAAGCTTTGGCCTACCTAAGGCTGTGACCAAAAAAAAAAAAAAAAAAAAAAAAAAAAAAAAAGAAAGAACCTGGAAATAGTCATTGAAAGAATCTATCAATCTTCTTCAGAAAGCAATCCCAGAAAAACCCCAAGGAACACTCAGGTGAAATTCCAGAGCTATAATTTCAAGAAAAACGTAGTACAAGCTACCAGACAAAAACAATTCAAAAATCAAAGAGCAACAATCAGGATAACCCATGGTGTGACAGTTTGTACAAAAAAGGATTGGTGGGACTGGAATACCATATTGTGGAAGGCAAAGAACCTAGTGTTACAATCAAGAATTAAATATCCAACAAGATTCATCTGTCAGGGAAGGAAATAGATCTTCAATGAAGTAAGAGACTTTCAATCATTTCTCTTGAAAAAAACAGAACTAAGCAGAAAGTTTAATCTACAAACACAGGACTCAAGAGAATCATAGAAAGGTAAACAGGGGGAAAATATATATTATTTAAAGGTTAAACTGTTTACATCTCTAAATGGGAAAATGATATCTATAACTGTTTAGTATTTTATCTGTCAATGGGATAGACACAGATGGGCATCACATAGATGAAGGATGTTATTATAAATGGACTCTGATGTGATGACATCAAAGAAAAAGACATTGAGGGTTAGAAAAAGGTCTGTACTGGAAAAAGAAGAAAGGGGAGGTATAATAGGACAATTAGATCACATGAAGAGACATAAAAGATCTATTACAATGGAAGGAAAGAAGGGAGGGGAATGAACACTGTCTAAAGCTACATGTCATCAGTTTTGGCTCCAAGAAGGAATAACTTAATCATTTCATTGGGTATCGAAATTTATCTAAGCTTATAAAAAGGTAGAAGGAAAAAGAGAAAAGAAAGGGAGGGACATGATAGAAGGGAGGGCAGAAATACGAGATGAAAAGGTAAGAGAAACCAGAAAGGGATGATAAAAGATAAGGTTGTGGATGGCATGGGTTAAAAAAAAATACTAAGAGGACAGCTAATTGGTACAGTGAATAGAGCACCAGCCCTGAAGTCAGGAGGACCTGAATTCAAATCCAGCCTCGGACAATTAACACTTCCTGGCTGTGTGACTCTGGGCAAGTCATTTAACACCAATTCCCTCAGCAAAAACAAAAACAAAACAAATAGACAAACAAAAACTCAATACTAAGGACAAGATAAAAAGAGAAAATAAAAATATATATGGGGGGGAAATAAGATAGAAGGAATTACAGAGCTGGTAACAATAACAGTGAATGTGAATAGGATGAACTCTCCCTTAAACCAGAAGCTATAATAGATTGGATAAAAAAAAGCAGAATTCTACAATATGTTGATTATAAGAGACACATTTGACACGGAGTAACACACACAAATTAAAGTCAAAATGATAGAATAGAATTTGTTATACTATAGTTGAAGTAAAAAAAAAAAAAGGCAAGGGTAGCAATTGTGATCTCAGATGCAGCAAACATAAAAATAGATCTTATTAAGAGACAAGGGGACTTCCAACCAAGAGGGCAGAGAGAAGCCATGCAATTACTTAAGCTCCGTGTTTTCTCTCAGAATTTGTTTTTTTTTAATAACTTTTCATTGACAGAATCCACGCCAGGGTAATTTTTTACAGCATTATCCCTTGCACTCACTTCTGTTCCGATTTTTCTCCTCCCTTCCTCCACCCCCTCCCCCAGATGGCAAGCAGTCCTTTACATGTTGAATAGGTTACAGTATATCCTAGATACAATATATGTGTGCAGAACCAAACAGTTTTTTTGTTGCACAAGGAGAATTGTATTCAGAAGTACCCAGTGTTCTTTCTTTGGGTGTAGCTGCTTCTCTCAGAATTTATTTCATGACAAGCCTCAGAATTAATGCTTGACTGAAAAAAAAAAAAACACAAATAATTACCAAGAGAAGACATCCTTGAAATTCACCAGGAAAGGTCTGTTTTTGATATAATCAAAATTTTCTATTTTGTGGTCAATAGTGATCTCTAGGTCTTCTTTGGTCATAAATTCCTTCCTCTTCCACAGGTCTGAGAGGTAAACCATCCTATGCTCTTCCAATTTATTTATAATCTCATTCTTTATGCCTAGGTCATGAACCCATTTTGACCTTATCTTGGTGTACAGTGTTAAGTGTGGGTCAATGCCTAGTTTCTGCCATACTGATTTCCAATTTTCCCAGCAATTTTTGTCAAATAATGCATTCTTATCCCAGAAACTGGTGTCTTTGGGTTTGTCAAACACTAGATTATTAAAGTTATTGGCTATTTTGTCCTTTGAACCTAACCTATTCCACTGATCAACTAGTCTATTTCTTAGCCAATACCAGATGGTTTTAGTAACTGCTGCTTTATAATATAATTTTAGATCTGGTATAGCTAGGCCACCTTCATTTGATTTTTTTTTTCATTAATTCCCTTGAAATTCTTGACCTTTTGTTTTTCCATATGAATTTTGTTGTTATTTTTTCTAGGTCATCAAAATAGTTTTTTGGGAGTCTGATTGGTATAGCGCTAAATAGATTAGTTTAGGTGTATTGTCATCTTTATTATATTTGCTCGCCCAATCCAAGAGCATTTAGTATTTTTCCAGTTGGTTAGATCAGACTTAATTTGTGTGGAAAGTGTTTTGTAATTTTGCTCATAAAGTTTCTGATTTTCCCTTGGCAGATAGATTCCTAAATATTTTATACAATCAGTAGTTACTTTAAATGGAATTTCTTTTTGTAACTCTTAACTGTTGGGTTTTGTTAGTAATATATAAGAATGTTGATAACTTATGTGGGTTTATTTTGTATCCTGCAACTTTGCTGAAGGTGTGGATTGTTTCTAATAACTTTTTAGTAGAATCTCTGGGGTTCTCTAAGTATACTATCATATCATCAGCAAAGAGTGATAATTGGGGGGCAGCTAGGTGGTGCAGTGGATAGAGCATCAGCCCTGAAGTCAGGAGGACTTGAGTTCAAGTCTGGTCTCAGATACTTAACACTTCCTAGCTGTGTGACCCTGGGCAAGTCACTTAATCCCAATTGCCTCAGCAAAAAAAAAAAAAAAAAAAAAAAGAAGAAGAAAGAGTGATAATTGGGTTTCCTTGTTGCCTATTCTTATTCTTTAATCTCTTTCTCAACTTTTATTGCCAAAGCTAGCATTTCTAATACAATATTAAATAGTAATGGTGATAGTGGGCAACCTTGTTTCACTCCTGATCTTATTGGGAATGGTTGTAGTTTGTCCCCAATTACATATGATGCTTACTGCTGGTTTTAAATAGATGCTACTGATTATTTTAAGGAAAAGTCAATTTATTCATATACTGTCAAGAGTTTTTAATAGAAATTGATGTAGGATTTTATCAAATACTTTTTCTGCATCTATTGAGATGATCATATGTTTTTTGTTAATTTGATTATTAATATGGCCAATTATGCTGATGGTTTTCCTAATATTGAACCAGCCCTGCATTTCTCGTATAAATCCTACTTGATCATGGTGTATTATCATGGGGATGATTTTCTGTAGTCTTTTTGCTAATATCTTATTTAAGATTTTAGCATCAATATTCATTAGGGAGATTGGTCTACAATTTTCTTTCTCTGTTTTCAACCTACCTGGTTTAGTTATCTGTACCATGTCTGTGTCATAAAAGGAATTTGGTAGGACTCCTTCATTCCCTATTTTTTTCAAATAGTTTATAAACCATTGGGGCTAATTATTCTTTGAATGTTTGGTAGAATTCACATGTAAATCCATCTGGTCCCGGGGATTTTTTTTAGGGAGTTGATTAATAGCTTGTTCTATTTCTTTTTCAGAAATGGGATGATTTAAGCAATTTACATCCTCCTCTGATAATCTGGGAAGGCTATATTTTTGGAAATAGTCATCCATTTCACTTAGGTTATCAAATTTATTGGCATAAAGTTGGGCAAAGTAACTCCTTATTATTTCTTTAATTTCCTCTTCATTGGTGGAAAGTTCTCCCTTTTCATTTTTAAGACTACTAATTTGATTTTCCTCTCTCCTTTTTCTAATTAGATTTACCAAAGGTTTATCAATTTTATTGGTTTTTTCATAAAACCAACTCTTAGTTTTATTTATTAGTTCAATAGTTTTTTTACTTTCTATATTATTACTTTCTCCTTGTAATTTTAGAATTTCAAGTTTAGTAATTGATTGGGGGGTTTTAATTTGGCCTTTTTCTAGCTTTTTAAGTTGCAGGCCCAATTCATTGATCTTCTCTTTCTCTATTTTATTCAAATAAGTCTCTAAGGATATAAAATTTTCCCTTATTACTGCTTTGGCTGCATCTCATAAATTTTGTTATGATGTCTCACCTTTGTCATTAACTTGTGTGATATTATTAATTGTGTCTATAATTTGTTGTTTCACCCAATCATTCTTTAAGATGAGATTATTTAGTTTCCAATTACTTTTTGGTCTATTTACCCCTAACATTTTGTTGAATGTAGTTTTTATGGCATTGTGATCTGAAAAGAAAGCATTTACTATTTCTGCCTTCCTGCATTTAATTTTGAGGTCTTTATATCCTAATATATGGTCAATTTTTGTGTAGGTTCCATCAACTAATGAGAAGAAAGTATATTCCTTTCTGTCACCATTCAGTTTTCTCCAGAGATCTATCATACCTAATTTTTCTAATATTCTATTTACCTCTTTAATTTCTTTCTTATTTGTTTTGTGATTTCATTTATCTAAATCTGAAAGTACAAGATTGAGATCTCCCACTCTTACAGTTTTGCTGTCTATTTCTTCTTGCAAGTCTCTGAAAGGTCTGTTTTTGCTTGAGGGCAGGGAAGGTTTTAGATCAGGCATAGGCTGAGGGCAGGCAGGGGCAGCAAGACCCTGGCAGGCAGCTCACAGCTGAGCAGACCAGAGCGGGGTGGGGTGTGATCTCAGCCATCTGCAGGGAGAGCTTCGCTACAGGATTGGATACTTTGCCCTGGCAGGAAGCCAGCAGACAAGTAGAGAAGCTAAAAACCCAAGGGGTGAAGAATAAAACCCTGAACAGCTAGAGTCTCACAAGACCTGGCCACACCCACCCATAGTGTCTCAGCATGCTTTCAGAGTCTCAGAGCACAGACACAGCGCAGCCATTGCTATCCTGCTAGTGCCTCACTGCTGCCCCCCACAGTCTGTAGAGGAAGCTCGGTAACACCATCCAGCTTAAAAAAAAAAAAGCAGATTGCATTTTTTTTTTGTTGTTGTTGTTGTTGTTTGTTTGCTTGTTTGTTTGTTTTGCTAGTTTGCCATCTTTGATTCCTCTCTGACAAAATGAGCAAAAAATTTAAACGGACCTTAATCATTAATAGCTTCTATATGGATCGAGAGCAGACTTTAAACCCTGATGAGACTAAATACAGATTGTCTCCAGATGAATCCCCAAAGGTTCTGGTTCTCAGCACAACAAGGACTCATAGAAGAAATTAAAAAGGCTCTCACAAGAGAGTTACAAGAAAAGTGGGAAAAGGAAAGGGAAGCTTGACAAGAGAATCTGGAAAAGCCATCCCACTCATTTAACAACAGAGTGGATAAAGAAATCAAATCCTTGAAAAACAGAATTAGTGAACTGGAAACAGAAAATAGCTCTCTAAAAAATAAAATTGGAGAAATGGAAAAAAGAATTCCATAGAACAAAACACCTCACTTAAAAACTCAATTGGACAATAAGAAAAAGATATTAAAAAAGTGAGTGAAGAAAATACTTCATTGAAAATCAGAATGGAACAAATGGAATTGAATGACTCGAGGAGACAACAAGAATCAGGCAAGCAAAACAAAAAAAATGAAACAATGGAAAAAAATGTCAAATATCTTCTTGGGAAAACAACAGACCCAGAAAATAGATCTAGGAGAGACAATCTGAGAATTATTGGATTCCCTGAAAAATATGATGAAAAAAAGAGCCTGGGCACTATTTTCCAGGAAATTATCAAAGAGAACTGCCCAGAAGTCCTAGAAACAGAAGGTAAAATAGACATTGAAAGAATTCATCCATCACCTATTGAAAGGGACCCTAAAATCAAAACACCAAGAAATATAGTGGCCAAAGTCCAGAACTATCAGACAAAGGAAAAAATACTGCAAGTTGCTAGAAAAAATCAATTCAAATATAGAGGAGCCACAATAAGGATTACTCAAGATCTAGCAGCATCCACCTTAAAGGATAGAAGGGCCTGGAATATGATATTCCAAAAGGCTAAGGAACTTGGTATGCAACCAAAAATAACTTACCAAGCCAAAACGAGCATCTTTTCCCAGGAAAGAATATGGACATTCAATGAAATAAGCGAATTTCACCTATTTTTGATGAAAAAAACAAAACTTAACAGAAAGTTTGATCTACAAATATAGAACTCAACAGAAACCTAAAAAGATAAAAAGAAATCTTGGGAACTATATTTCTGCTATAAAGATGTATAAAGAACACATGTATACCTTGTTCTAGAAACTAGAGATGGAAAGGACATTGTACCAGAAAATGGGTAAAGTGGGGGTACTACATCTCACAAAGAGGCAAAAAAAAAAAAAAAACTGTTATATCTGAGAGAAAGAATGGAGTGGGGTGAATATACTGGATATCTTACTGCCATCAGAATTAGCTTAATGAGAAAAATTTTAGACATATTTGATTTATGGTGAAACTTCTCTCACCTCGTTGAAAAGTCAGAGGGGAAAAGTGAAAAGAGAAGGAATAAGCTAAGTAGAAGTGAATACAGAAATTGTGAAAAAAAGATAGGGGGAGGAACTTTAAGATGGGTGGGGAGGGATAATAAAAAGGGAGGAGTGTGAGAAGCAAGTGGTGCTCACAAGTTTAATACTGGGGAGGGAAGTAAGGGAGAAGGAAGGGAGAAAATCATAAATAGGGGTTAATAAGATGACAAGTAATATAGAACTGGTAATTTTAACTATCAATGTGAATGGGGTAAATTCCTCCATAAAGCAGAAGTGGTTAGCAGAATGGATTAAAAGTCAGAATCCTGCAATATGTTGTATACAAGACACACACCTGAAGTAGGGAGATACATAGAGAGTAAATGTAAAAGGTTGGAGCAGATTCTACTATGGTTCAGGTGAAGTCAAAAAAGCAGGGGTAGCCATCTTGATCTCAGATCAAGCAAAAGCAAAAGTTGCTCTTATTAAAAGAGATAAGGAAGAGCACTATATCTTGCTAAAGGTTAGCATAGATAGTGAAACAATATCAATATTAAACATGTATGTACCAAGTGGTGGAGCATCTAAATTCTTAAAAGAGAAATTAAGAGAGCTGCAAGAAGAATTAGACAGCAAAACTATAATAGTGGGAGATCTCAAACTTGCACTCTTAGAATAAGATAAATCAAACCACAAAATAAATAAGAAAGAAATCAAAGAGGTAAATAGACTTCTAGAAAAGTTAAATAAGATAGATTTTTGGAGAAAACTGAATGGAGACAGAAAGTAGTACATTTTCTTCTCAGCCATGGAACCTATACAAAAATTGACCATATATTAGGACATAAAAACCTCAAACTCAAATGCAATAAGGCAGAAATAGTAAATGCATTCTTTTCAGACAACAATGCAATGAAAATTACATTCAATAAAAAGCCAGGGGAAAATAGACTAAACAATAATTGGAAACTAAATAACCTCATACTAAAGAATGATTGGGTGAAACAGTAAATCATAGACATAATAACTTCACATAATATGTCATTTTATATGAAGACTTCTTCATTTAAGATCGGAATTTTTCATATTTGCTATAACTTCTAGTGCAGAAATACTCTCTTTGATGTAATCAAAAATTTCCATTTTGTGATCGATAATGATCTCTAGTTCATCTTTGGGCACAAATTCCCTCCTCCTCCACAAGTCTGAGAGGAAAACTATCCTATGTTCCTCTAATTTATTTATAATCTCATTCTTTATGCCTAAATCATGAACCCATTTTGATCTTATCTTGGTGTACAATGTTAAGTGTGGGTTCAGTCTAATTTTTCCCATACTAATTTCCAGTTTTCCCAGCAGTTTTTGTCAAATAATGAATTGGTGTACAGTGACAAAGACAATAATGAGACATCATACCAAAATGTGTGGGATGCAGCCAAAGCGGTAATAAAGGGAAATTTCATATCTCTAGAGACCTACTTACATAAAATACAGAAAGAGAAGGTCAATGAATTGGGCTAAAAATGCTACAAAAGGAACAAATTAAAAACCCCCAGCCAAACACTAAACTTGAAATTCTAAAAATATTAGGAGAGATCAATAAAATTGAAAGTAAAAACAACAACAACAACAACAAAAAAAACCTATTGGATTAATTAATATAACTAAGGGTTAGTTCTATGAAAAAAAAAATAGACAAACCCTAAGTCAATCTGATTTAAAAAAAGGAAAGAGGAAAATCAAATTGTTAGTCTTAAAAATGCAAAGGGAGAACTTGCCATTAATGAAGAGGAAATTAGAGCAATAATTAGGAGTTACTTTTCCCAACTTTATGCCAATAAATTCGACAACTTAAATGAAATGGAAGAATACCTTCAAAAATATAGCTTGCCCAGATTAACAGAGGAAGAAATAAATCGACTAAACAGTCCCATTTTAGAAAAGGAAATAGAACAAGCTATTAATCAGCTCCCTAAGAAAAAATCCCCAGGACCAGATGGATTTATATATGAATTCTACCAAACAATTAAAGAATAATTAACTCCAAAGCTATATAAACTATTTGAAAAAATAGGGATTGAAGGAGTCTTACCAAATTCCTTTTATGACACAGACATGGTACTGATACCTAAACCAGGTAGGTTGAAAACAGAGAAAGAAAATTATAGACCAATCTCCCTAAGAATATTGATGCTAAAATCTTAAATAAAATATTAGCAAAAAGATTACAGAAAATCATCTCCAGCATAATACACTATGACCAAGTAGGCTTTATACTGGGATGCAGGGCTGGTTCAATATTAGGAAAACTATTAGCATAATTGACTATATCAATAACCAAACTAACAAAAACCATGATCATGCCAATAGATGCAGAAAAAGCATTTGATAAAATCCAACATTCATTCCTAATAAAAACACTTGAGGTGATAGGAATTACTGGGCTTTTCCTTAAAATAGTCAGGAGAATATATTTAGAACTGTCAGTAAGCATCGTATGCAAGGGGGAAAAACTGGAACCTTTTCCACTAACATCAGGAGTGAAGCAAATTTGCCCACTATCATCATTATTATTCAATATTGTATTAGAAACATTAGCCTCAGCAATAAGAATCAAGAAGGAGATTAAAGGAATTAGAGCAGGTAATGAGGAAAACAAACTATCACTCTTTGCAGTTGATATGATGGTATACTTAAAGAACCCCAGAGATTCTACTAAAAAGCTATTAGAAATAATTCACAACTTTAGCAAAGTTGCAGGATACAAAATAAATCCACATTAATCCTCATCATTTTTATACATCACCAACAAAATCCAACAGCATGAGATACAAAGAGAAATTCCATTCATGATAACTGTCGGTAGCATAAAATATTTGGGAATATATCTACCAAAGGAAAGTCAGCAATTATATGAGCAAAATAAACACTTTCCACACAAATAAAGTCATATTTAAATAACTGGAAAAATATTAAGTGCTCTTGGATAGGCCGAGCAAACACAATAAAGATGACACTACTCCCTAAACTAATCTATTTATTTAGTTATACCAATCAGACTCCCAAGAACCTATTTTAATGATCTAGAAAAAAATAATAACAAAATTCATATGGAAGAACAAAAGGTTGAGAATCTCAAGGGAATTGATGAAAAAAACAATCAAATGAAGGTGGCCTAGCTGTACTTGATCTAAAACTATATTATAAACAGCAGTCACCAAAAGTATTTGGTATTGGCTAAGAAATAGATTAGTTGTTCAGTGGAATAGGTTAGGTTCACAAGACAAAATAGTCAATAACTATAGCAATCTAGTATTTGACAACCCAAGATCCCAACTTTTGGGATAAGAATTCATTATTTGACAAAAACTGCTGGGAAAACTGGAAATTAGTATGAGAAAAATTAGACTGAACCCACACTTAACACTATACACCAAGATAAGATCAAAATGGGTCCATGATTTAGGCATAAAGAGTAAGATTATAAATAAATTAGAGGAACATAGGATAGTTTATCTCTCAGACTTGTGGAGGAGGAAGGAATTTGTGCCCAAAGATGAACATTATCGATCACAAAACAGAAAATTTTAATTGCATCAAATTAAAAAACCTTTGTACAAACAAAACTATTGCAAACAAGATTAGAAGGAAAGCAACAAACTGAGAAAACATTTTCACAGTTAAAGATTCTGATAAAGGCCTCATTTCCAAAATATATAGAGAATTGACTCTAATTTATTAGAAATCAAGCCAATTCTCCAATTGATAAATAGTCAAAGGATACGAACAGACAATTTTCAGATGATGAAATTGAAACTATTTCCACTCATATGAAAGAGTGTTCCAAATAACTATTGATCAGAGAAATGCAAATTAAGACAACTCTGAGATACCACTACACACCTGTCAGATTGGCTAAGATGACAGGAAAAAATAATGATGAATGTTGGAGGGGATGTGGGAAAACAGGGACATTGATGCATTGTTGGTAGAGTTGTGAACGAATCCAACCATTCTGGAGGACAATCTGAAATTATGCCCCCAAAACTATCAATCTTTGATGCAGCAGTGCTGCTACTGGGCTTATATGCCAATGAAATACTAAAGAAGGGAAAGGGACCTGTATGTGCCAAAATGTTTGTGGCAGCCCTGTTTCTAGTGGCTAGAAACTGGAAAATGAATGGATGCCCATCAATTGGAGAATAGTTTGGTAAATTGTGGCATATGAATGTTATGGAATATTATTGTTCTGCAAGAAATGCACAGCAGGATGAATACAGAGAGGCTTGGAAAGACTTACATGAACTGATTCTAAGTGAAATGAGCAGAACCAGGAGATCATTATATACTTCAACAATGATACTATATGAGAATGTATTCTGATGGAAGTTTATAACTTCAACAAAGAGAAGATCTAATTCAGTTCCAGTTGATCAATGATGGACAGAAGCAGTACACCCAAAGAAAGAACACTGGGAAATCAGTATAAACTGCATTTTTGTTTTTCTTCCTGGGATATTTTTACCTTCTGAATCCAATTCTTCCTGTGCAACAAAAGAACTGTTCGGTTCTGCACACATATATTCTATCTAGGATATACTGTGACATATTTAACATGTATAGCACTGCTTGCCATCTTAGGGAGTGGGTGGACAGAGGGAAGGGAAAAGTCGGAACAGAAGTGAGTGCAAGAGATAATGTTGTAAAAAAAAATTACCCAGGCATGGGTTCTGTCAATAAAAAGTTAAAATTATTTTTAAAAAAGAATATTATATATGAGGAAAAAAAGATAAGGAAGGAAAGTACATCTTAATAAAGGGTACCATAAACAATGAAGTGTTATTGATACTAAATGTGTATGCACCAAGTAGTAGAGCTGCCAAATTCCTAGAGAATTAATGCCTATTATAAGAAAAAATAGACAGAAAAACTATATTAGAGGAGGACCTTCAACTTTCCCTATCAGAATCAGATAAATCTAAGCACCAAATAAACAAGAAAGAAACGAAAGAGATTAATGGAACCCTAAAAAATGTAGATATGATAGACCTCTGGAGAACATTGAAAAGAAATAGACCCTTTTCTTGGCAATATATGGCACATAGACAAAAATGACCATTAGGCCATAAAACTTCATAATCAAATGAAGAAAGGCAGAAATCATAAATGTTTCCTTTTCAGAATACAATGCAATAAGATTTTATTCAGTGAAGGTCCAGAGAAAGATAAGACTAAAAACCAATATGAAATTAAATAACCTAATTTTTTTAAAATCAGCAAATCAATTCAAATCACAGAAACAATCCATGATTATATTCCAGAAAATGACAATAATGAGACAATATACCCAAACCTATGGGATGCAGCCAAAGTAGCTCAGAGGGAAACTTTTATATCTCTAAATAGCAATATAAATAAAATAGAGAAAGAGAAGATCAATGAAATCTGCATGTTACTAAAAAAAAAATTAGGAAACAAAAACAAATTTAAAAACCCCAATTAAAAACCAATTAGACATTCTGAAACTCAAAATTGAGATTAATAAAATTGAAACTAAGAACTAATAAATAAATAATAATAAATAAATAAAACCAAGAGTTGGTTTTATTAAAAATAATACAAAAATAAAATAATCACCAATAATGTTTTAAATCTGAGAATATACTTCAAAGAAATATAATAAAAATTTCATCATTCTCTAATAACTTGAAAGTATCCTGATCTTGAATATGTCATATCAAAATTCCTTCCTTTTCAGTTGATTATTTAATTATTAAGTAATTGAGTAATTAATTCAATAACATTTTTATTGGTATCTACAGATGCTTTTGTTTCATTTAATAAAGGAAAAATAAAAAGGTATGATCTCAACTCAATCTGATTATACAATAAATTGAGACAAAGATTTTATGACAATGAAATGTAATTTTTATAAGTTCATATGATGAAATACAATGAGCCTTATTGTTGCTGACATATTTTAAGTGTTCTTTAGAGAATTGTGCTTGAGTTTGCTACTGAAAGTATGAAGAAAGCATCCTTACCAAATGAGATTTTCTTTTGTATGGCCATTCATTGGAGTTAGCTAAGAAGAGTCATCTGAACATTGAGTAATTCGCTTTGTCTTGAGTCTGCCCTGGCATTAAACTCTTTGAAGGATTTAATTCTGATATTTGATTTTGCTTAAAAGTCTTATCATAACATTGTATTGAATTTGGCTCTTTATCTACCATGACACAGAGTGATTTTATGCCTTTCAGAGATTTTCTCAGGACTAGAAGTAGCCCTACTTAATGCAAAATGATCCAAAATGTTTCTCTAAGTTCATGATCAGGAGGAAAAGAATGCTTAAATCCCTAAAACATTTTGAACTGAAAACTTTGCATGCTTTTGTACTATTCTAAATCTATGAAAGAAAACTTCCATCATGTTAAATGTGGAATCAGAGGTAAATACTTGCCTTTTCTTCTTTGGAAATACATTCAAATTCCTTGAAATATCAAGTAATATATTTTGATGCTTTTTAACCCTGCCAAAATTGGTGAAAACACCAATATGAATTAATATGAGTTAAATGGGTTCCAATTTCAGAGACCAATATTAGTTATTAACAGAAATTCTATGTTTGTTGAGAGATAAATTTAATGCTATATATAGTTATGTTCATTAAAAAAATATGATTAAAGGGGCAACTAGGTAGTGCAGTGGGTAGGGCACCACCCCTGAAGTCAGGAGGACCTGAGTTCAAATCTGTCCTCAAACACTTAACACTTTCTAACTATGTAACCCTAGGCAAGTCACTTAACCCCAGTTGCCTTAGCAAATACACACACACACACACACACACACACACACACACACACATATGATATGATATGAGATACCTAAGTACAAAGTGTTAGAATAAAACAAATGCAATTTTAGACCAAAAAATAAAGAAATGAAAAATAGATCATGTCTTAGTTTATATATTATTCTCATTAAATATGTTTCAAAAGGAAAAATAAGTCAAAAAAAGAAAGTTTATATTTTTGAAAGTGATTCTTGTATGGCCAAATAGACAATACATCACCATAGTAATTTCAATGCTGTTGCATTAAGTAATTATTTATTGTATCTGTTTGCATTAGTGATTTGGCTTCAGGTTGAAAAGTGGAAGGACTATGTATAAATAAATTTTTTAAAATGCACTGAAAATAATGCATTTACTCACCATGCATTCTATACAAATTTATCTGGACAAGAAATTATATTTTTTAAATAATTATTTGAAAATACTGTATATTTTGAGGGAATTTGGAGGGGTTTTGATGAGATTTATTTGGTAATATATTCAGTTCTGAATATTTGAGCAGTTCAGTATGACTTTTTATATCACTCTAAAATAAATTCTGATCTTACTAACTATGGAAACTCACTCTAAAATGTGACAGTATATTTGTATGATTTTAATTTCTTGTTCATATAAACCTTCTTCAAGCTTTTGTGTTGAAGTTAGATTTCTAGCAAAGTATTTCTAAATAACAATTCATAACACCATCAAATCTATTTTTTATAGTAAAAGCATGGATTTGTTTGATTCTTTTTATTTATTAGTAATAGTCAAGGGGTGAACAAAATGACAACAAACAACTCTTATTTTGATAAACCTTCTAGATTTACAAAATGTTTTCTTATAATAATCCTATAAAGTAAATTATATAATTTTTATTATCCTTACTTTGTAGGAAAGCTTTATGGGAAGCTACGTGATATAGTGGTTAGAGTTCTCTTTTGGAGATAGGAAAAACTGGATTCACATCTGACCTCAGGCATTTCGTAGTTGGGTGACACTGGAAAAGTCATTTGACACTTTTTACCTTTGTTTATAATAACAAAATGGGAGAACTATAGCATCTATTTCACAGGAATGTTGTGATGATCAAATAAGATAATATTTGCAAAATGTGTTTAAATTGCTACTTGGCACATAGTAGATAGTATATGATCACTTGTTCTCTTTCCTTCCCCTCTGGTGATATGTGCTATAGGTCATGAGCAATTTTTTATTCAGAGACAAATCCACTACCAGCACAACCAACTTCCATCCTCACAGTAGCTTAGATATTTTCATCTCTCCAGGTGCAAAGTTCATCTAATGGATATATGTGGAATAACACAGAAAGTAACAATCATAATAAGCCTGTCAATGTAATAAGGTTGACTTTCTTCTGGTATGAATAAGAAAATTTCCTACCATTTGAAAATACCTCTCTTCATCTCAAACTACAGATTCAAGGATTTAGGTGTGTGTGATGGGGCTCATTGTTAATGGTCAAATGATCAATTGGCAGTTGTAAATAATCTAGTAGAGAAGACAGATATTTCAATAAGATATACAGAGCCAAACTACTACTTGTAGTCAGTTATCTCATTGGTTTTGGAAAAGCAATTTTTTTGCTTTAACTTCACTCTCCTCAACTGCTGTAATTACTTCCACTTCTGATTCCTTCTAGTTTCAATTCCATTCTACTCTTTCCATATGATCATCTTTAATTCTTTAATCTATATTCTCATCCATATATGTATCACATGACTCAGCTTCCCATAGAGCTGCTTCTAAATTTGGAGAAAAGTCCCTTATTTGGCATGACAGGAACTGTCTCATCAGACCCTCCCCCCCCCCCAAATAAAATGAAGGATTTAGTCTTGACTATTTAGGAATGGTCTTTCAAAGTCTCTATAATACTGACCTTCAGCAATTCAAAGCTATGGCACATTTTTTAAAATTGAACATCAGAGAAATCATGAAGCATGAACAATCACATAACCAGTAAGTGGAGAGGCCAGGATTTGAATACAAGGCTTCTAAATTGAGATAGTGTTTTCTTGGTGCTTTTTCTCACTATATTAATTTATTTTATTTTCCATTGCAAATACATATAAGTACTATAACATATATAATAACATAATATATATGACATATATAATTATGTATATATATAATGTCATGTATAATTATATATGTTAATATATATATATATATATAAGTACAAAAACATGTAAGTATTTATATAATACATGTACATATATACAGATGTGTGATGTATTTCTTTAAATATTTGTGCATGGATAATATATTAATAGAATTAATCATCACTATAGATTTGTATGTAGATGTAAATATACATATATCAATGAGTATGCATATATAGCTATATATTCTCCAGATTCATTTTTAAAAATTTTTTTTTATCTAAACTTCTTGTAAGTATTTAATCATAGAATAAAATAAGTATCAATACTTCTCTACCCATGGTAAGAAATAGTAGGGGCAGCTAGTTGGTGCAGTGGATAGAACACCAGCCCTGAAGTCAGGAGGACCTGAGTTCAAATCTGAACTCAAACACTTACTACTTACTTCCTAACTATGTGACCCTGGGCAAGTCCTTAACCCCAATTGCCTCAACAACAACCAAAAAAAAAAAAAAAAAGTAATAAAATGTAGTCTTAATTTCAAGATCAGGATATTATAGATTCATTCTATATTATATGATTGTACAAACATGGCTAGTTTGTTGTATATCTGGAGTCTGAATTTGGTACTTTTGAAGGTTTTTCATTTTAATAGAATATCTGCACACCTTTATAATCCCCAAGTTTCTTATCTATTATATTTTAAATTAACCATTCAATTCAAAGTTTTTTTTTTAAAGCAGCAAAAGCATATAGTAAAAAGAACCTTGATTGCAAAATTAACAGAGCTAGAAATCATTTCAAAAATTATGTAATTTCAGAAATATCACAACCTCTTTACCTTTTTTGTTTTCCCATTGAAAAATTTGACATTAAGGTATATGTTACTAAGTAAGACTTTCATGAGAGACAGCAAATTTTATAGTGTAATGTCAAAGAAAGACTTTCAAGGACAGGCAAGACAAAATCACACTAACTTCCCTTTGGATCACAACAAAAATCTTGGACAAAACTGACGAAGATGTCTGTGACAGCAGAAACAAAAGGACCAGCAAACTCATCCCTTAACTCAAAAATTTTGCTCTAATGATTAGCATTTTAATACATTGTAGTAGGATGATGATTAGGGCAGGAGAATGGGAAGGAAGAGGATGAAAAGACATACTGTCTCTCTACTCATAATAATTAGATGATTACAGTACAGATTCATAATTATAAACCAAGCCAGAGTCCAATATTATGTATATGAGAGGTCTAAATATAAGAGTATAAGAAATTCAAGACTGCTGTGAAATTTATAGTTAGGTTGGGCAAGGAAATATTTGGATCTCAGATGATTTTTGAGATGAAAAGGGAAATTTTTGTTGGGCATTGATGTGAAATATGGAAATTGCAAAAATGGAGAATAGTATAGATAAAGACATAAATACAGAAAAAGAGAAAACAAGATTGAGGAAGTACAAGTCATCACTTGCACTGAAAAATAAAGTGCATGAAGGAAAACAGTTTGTGAAATAAAATTGGATAAATAGAGCAAAGCTATACTGAAAGTCCTTACAAACCAAATTAAGTAATATATATTTTATTATACTCTGTGTTTAATATATTTACATTTACATTACATTACAATATATTTACATAACTATAGAATAATGCTCATATGCTAACTACAGGATATTGTGCATGCAAGACCACATAAACCACTTGCTATTGTGTGCAGATGTTTCCTTGCCACATTAGCATAACCCTGCTTCAAATACAACATAGGTTATCATACATACACCCTGACCACTCAAGGAAGGTCGAGATGCCCTTAAGGGAGATGAGGAGCCAAATCAGACAGTCAGCAGAGTTTCTTACTGGATTTACTGGACATGATTCCCTACTATCTGTGGCCCTTTAGAGTTTTTGAAGCAAATATGTGTTTTCTCTAAACAGTTGGGTGTTTTATCTATGCATTTCATATATGCATGTTATATTCCTCTATGGTGTAGTATAGTGGAATATAAAGTCATAAACATTTTTTGCAAGCTAAATATTTGTATTCAAAAACAGTGACATCCCCAAGAGAAAAAGAGTACCAGAAGATCATGTGAACATATTCCAGAGCTTCTAATAATAGGAGCAGTTTGTTGCTAATTTGTAGGGAAAGTTGAGCTAAGAAACAGTTTTCAACAGTGAAGCAGAAGAGTAGTGAGCAGTTTTCAGGGATATGGTGTATAGTACATCATTTACTCATTTGGGTCAGAACATTTGCAAGTATAGTTTGGTTTGAAGAAAATGACAGGGAAATTCAGAAGCAGCTAAATGAAAAACATGAACTTCATAGGGCTTACCAGCATGATAGTTCATGCATCTCTAACAAAGCAGTACCTAATTTCATCAGAAGTAAGCTACAAGCAAACCTTAGCAAGATGCAGGATTTTTAGTTCAATAAAAAGGCTGATGAAATTCCCTTTTAGGTTGATACTGATAACGCACTGGCATGATGTCCTAAAGGCTATTTATAAGCCAAAGAACTATGGTATCTCTCAAGTATTCAGTCCTGATGGAGTCACATTGATTAGTGATAGACAAAATCCTGGAGAGATGGTTTTGTCCACAGATTGTCATCAAATCAATGCTGAAACTATTCACCATATACCTTAGGTTGAAGTTTTTTATTCTCTAGGCAAACTTCCAATTGAAAAAGAGGTCTTGAGTGGCATTAGATTCCTTTCATATGCCAAAGTGTATATTGTTGAACCTATTTAAATTGCCCCTCGTAGTGTGGCCACATCAAAGAATATGCATGAAACAGAATTGCAGTAGCTTAAAGAAATGAGATGCACAAATTTAGAGTGATCATCATTACTCCAAATATCCTTGTGATCTATTTGTGTCTCACTTGTGGAACCTTTTGAGGTTGTGTTGGTCTGATCAGCCACATTCAGACACACTACCTCCTGTCTCCAATATAATTATATTGTTTTGATCCTTTTTGATAATGAAAGAACAAATATTCCAACCCTTTGGATATAAGTATTGCAAGATCAGGAGGTATAAACACAGATACACACACACACACACACACACACACACACACACACACACACACATCCAGTGTGTAGGAAAGAGTAAAAAATAACATAACCTTATTTATTATAAAATCAAAAAAAAGAAAAATAATGAAAATTTTATAAACTAATAAAGAATGAAATGAATAAAACAAAGAATACAACTTATACAATAATAACAACATTGTAACAGCTTTGACAACTTTGACAGCTATAAAAAACATCAAAAAACACTCATGAATCTAGAGGTCTACTGCTGAAATAAGCTCTCTCTCTCTTCTGACAGAGAAATGATGAATTTTTGGTGCCTATTTAGACATATCTTTTAAACATAACTAATCAAGGAAATGTTTTCTCTATATCTGTTAGAAGAAAGGTTTTCTCTTTTTCAGTGATGTGAAGGTGTGGTGATTCTGTTCTTCTTTTAAAATAAGTAGAATAGTTCTCTCTGGGGGAGAGGTGCAGGTTTCTCGGGGAGGTTTTCTTGTATCTTGTATTTGCTTTAGTATCAGTTGAAAGTAATAATCACCTCAAAACGCAGCCAGGTGATAAAAGTTCAGATCTTTTATTGTCTCTAATATAGCCCGGTTAGCTTAGAGCCCTCCGAATATCTCCAAATCCAAGGGTTTTGTCCTTCAGCCTCTGCCTCTGCTTTCTTCTGCCTCCAGCCAGCACAAAGATGGAATGAATCTCTTGTCTCCTTCACCTGGGGCTTGGCTAGCTTTCTGGTGAGTCTTTCAGATCAGCTTGATCTCAGTGGGGGGAGTGCAGGAGCCCAGCCACCAACCATAGCAGTGTGAGAAGAAGATGAATCCGGTTGTCCGCTGAACTCTCAACTTGTAGCTTTTTCCTCTGAAAACTCTTCTGCTACCAGCCAGCCAAATGGAAAATATTCTGGAATATATCTCTCTTCACTGGCCTTATATAAGACTCTTCTGAGAGAATGGGATTATGGGTTTTCTCCCATAGTGCTCCCTGGCCCAAAGAGCTTCAAGGGAGGTGTGAATTCACAAAGTTACAAAGTTTATGTTGTGAATCTGGCATACTTGTAAACTCCGATGAGTAAAGGTGTAACCACAAGCATTGTACTAATTAGTTCTACTTAGTACCTTGTTTCAGATTCTGGCCCAAAACATCTTCTTATAAGATCAGATCAATAATCTATCAACTCTAATGAGTTAGCAGTTGGTAAGGATTCCAACATGAAGGCAAGAAAATAAATTTCTGAAAATCAAGAAAATACTTCAGTGAAAAAAAAGAAGCAATGAAAAATATTGCTTTGTATTTCACTGACATTAATGATGCTCCAAACTAAACTAGTTGCTAAGAGAAATGAAAAGGGAGCAGTGATATGATTTTGAGATTAATTTGAAATATAATGGGAGAGGAAAAAGGGAAAGATAAGTCTAAGATTTCATGCTTGAGTGATTGAGAAATTTGTGCTGCCATCAACAAAAATAAAGAAATTAGGAGGAGTGATACATTTAAGGAGATAGTGAGGTTGAAGTGACAGCAGAACATATATTTGGAAATAAGCAATAAGAAAAGTGCTACTGGGAATTAGGGAACAGGTTAGGGTTGAATAGATTTGGTTTGTATCAAATCGATAACTGAATCTATGAGGAGTATAAAGGTTGTTTGTTTTGTTTAGATTTTTTTTTTCATTTGTTTGTTTTTGTTTTTGCTGATATACAGCAAACAGAGAAGAGAACCAAGGATTGAATCTGAGAGTATTCACCTATTTGTTAGGTAAGATGAAGATGATACAATAAACAAAACAGAAAAGGGCCACTATTACCGTGTTTCCCCGGTAATAAGACCTATCCCGAAAACAAGCCCTCCCCTTACTGTGTAAGATTCCTCTAAAATAAGCCCTCCCCCGAAAATAAGCCCTATTGAGGTTGCTACTGTAGTCAAGGTGATCCCCTGCACTACATGCTACATTACGGTACCCTCTGTATGCACCGTTCCCCCCGCTCCCGCCCCGGGTGAAACCGCCGCGCTCTGAGCTGCATCCAATCAGAGCTGTAGGTCATCCTGTTCTTCCCCAGTGATTTGCTTGCTGGCGCCATTGAGAGCAGTGCCGTGGAAGAGAGCTGAGGCAGGACCACATAAAAACCCGGTATGTAAGTGGGAGTGAGGGGGCATGATGGAGGATAAAAGGGGCATGATGGAGGATAAAAGAAGAACTCAGGGGGCATGATGGAGGATAAAAGAAGAACTCAGTGGGTATGATGGAGGATAAAAGAAAAACTCAGCCAGCACTCACCGCACTAAAGAAATGAAGAACTTCCTTGCAGAGAGAAGAATAGATCAAGTAATGATTCCTGCAGGAATGACTGCCTATCTCCACACCCTTGATATTGCAATAAACAAGCCATTCAAGGACCATTTGCGCATGGAAGTCAATGACTACATTGAAAATAGAATGGAAAGAAATCAGCGTGGAAACTTTGTGAAGCCCTGTCTGCAAGAAGTCGTGACTTGGGTGAAGAAGTCATGGGATAAAATTACTGACAGCTATGTCACCAAGGCACTACGAGCAGGTTACCTGGACAAGACATGTTTATTTAAAGAGAGCTATATTGCTGGACATGACAGATTGGGTCCACTTCTTCTGAAGGAAATAGAGGCGCAAGACATCCAGGACAGAATTCAGGGTATGGACACTTATGAAGATGTTGTTGAAGAAGATGACATGATCATTATTGAATAAAGGTACTTTTTTTGTTCACATTTACCTGTTTATTAAAATTGCTGTCAATGTTCATTAAAATAAGCCCTCCCCTGAAAATAAGCCCTCCGGTGTTTTTCTGTCCAAAAAAATAATAAGACAGTGTCATTATCGGGGAAACACGGTAGGAGTAAAACCAAGAGATATAGGGACATAATATATGAGAAAAACATTCTGAAGAAATAGAGGAGTCAAATAAACCAAATTCAGTCATGAAAAATGAGAATTGAAAAAAAAAACTTGCAAAGTTCTTGGATCTGGTGATAAGAAGTCCATTAGTTATATTAGAATAAGTTCAATAGTGAGGTTGAAACAGAAATCAGATTTCAAGGGGTTAATGTGTGAGTAGGCAAAGTAAAGTTGTTTTTTGTTTTTGTTTTTGTTTTTGTTTTTTTTATCTTGGAAATTTGGAAGTGAAGAAAAAAGAAAAGTAGGATGTTAAATTTGAAAATAGAAATTAGTGATATATGAGAATATGTGATTTGAAAATATGAATGAATAATATACATTTTAAAGTTCTTAGTATTTACAAAGTGCTAAGATAAGCACTGAGGATACAGAGTGACATAATTCTTTCTCTCAAGTAGTTGATTTCTAATATGAAGTTCAGCCAGAGAATGGATGAAAGTCTTGTTGATCTTTTGTGTATAGGGGCAGGATAGATGATGAAGTCTAGTGGTTTAAATATAGGTAATCCAATTTGGTTGAGGTCTAGAGGTTGAGGTCTTATAAGACTGCTGTTAGAGAAAAATCTTCCTTAATGTTATTTCAACTGACAAAACCCTAGCTATGTCTGACACAAATATTTGAAAGTGACAAGGACTTTGGTGTGAATAACTTTTTTTTTTCTGTGTCTTCAGTAAATGTGATTATTGAAGACACAAAGCTTGTAGTGGAACAGCAGAGATAGTTGGTACGCTATTTATCCCTAAGGAATGCTTTCCTGGATGATCATGGCTAGGATCAGACTGAAGGTGAGAAATATTTCCAGATATCGAGATAGAGGAGAAATGTTTTTATGGAAAAGAAAGACAGAATACATTTACATAAAAGAGAGAAGATGAGAGGAGAAGAGAGAGAGAAAGAGAAAGGGAGAGAGAGAGAGAGACAGAGAAAAGAATGCAAGATGAAAAGATGAGAGAATGAGACAACATATGGAAAAAGCAGCCACAATAGAGTAAAATAATATCTATCATTAAAGAAAACACAATTTAGTTCAATTCTCACCCATTTAGGTGCTGTTGAACAAGTCTGTAAACCTATACAAGTTGCAGCTACTATGTTCAAAAATTAGTGGAAGTCTTTAGTGAAGCAAGAACAATTAGAGGCCTTATTGTGGCATATGTTTGGGGCCTAAAAGTTATTGGGAATACTCTAGTCCTCAGGGTTATCTATCTTATTGGCATTCCAGGATTTTGGCAACTAAAAGCATTTTTAAAATATTAATTTTGGCAAATATTTATTGCATCTACTTTAGATATCTTTCAGGAATTTTATAGTTAGTAGAGGGGTTAAATGTGATATGTACAAAAATGCCCTAAAAAGTGTTAGGGGAAATCTGTGAAGTAGAAGATTAATTATAGATAGGAGGTTGAGGGAAGAATTTTAAAAATAGGGAGAGTCCAGATTGGCTAGGATGGCAGGAAAAAATAATGCTGAATGTTGGAGGGGATGTGGGAAAACTGGGACACTGATGCATTTTTAGGGGAATTATGAATACATCCAGCCATTTTGGAGAGCAATTTGGAACTATGCTCAAAAAGTTATCAAAATATGCATACCCTTTGATTCAGCAGTGTTACTACTGGGATTATATCCCAAAGAGATCTTAAAGAAGGGAAAGGGACCTGTATGAGCAAAAATGTTTGTGGCAGCCCTTTTTGTAGTGACTAGAAACTGAAAATTGAATGGATGCCATCAATTGGAGAATGGCTGAATAAATTAAATGTCATAAAATATGAATGTCATGGAATATTATTTTTCTGTAAGAAATGACCAGCAGGATGATTTCAGAAAGCCTGGAGAGACTTACATGAACTGATGGTGAGTGAAATGAGCAGGACCAGGAGATCATTATATACTTCAACAACAATACTATATGATGATCAATTCTGAAGGAAATGGCTCTCTTCAACAATGAGATGAACCAAATCTGTTCCATTTCTTCAATACTGAAGAGAACCAGCTCCAATCAGTGAAAGAACTCTGGGAAATGAGTGTGAACCACAAGATAGCATTTCCACTCCCTCTGTTTTTGTCCTCCTGCATTTTTTATTTCTTTCTCAGGTTAATTTTACCTTATTTCTAAATCTGATTTTTCTTGTGCAGCAAAATAACTGTATGGATATGTATACATATATTGTATTTAACATATACTTTACTATATTTAACATGTATTGGTCTACCTAGGGGAGGGATGGGAGGGAAAGCGGGGAACAATTTGCAACACAAGGTTTTGCAAAGGTCAAAGCAGAAAAATTACCCATGCATATATCTTGTAAATAAAAAAAGTTATAATAAAAAAAATAGGGAGAGTCTCTTGGGACTTGAAGAAGGAAGTGATTTCAAGATGTAGAAAAAAAAGGAATAAAGTAAGGAAATAATGTAAGCAAAGACATGAAGGTGAAAATAAGCAGGAAGAGAACAAGTAGCCAACTAGCTTACCTAGATACTTTTAAGATAATTAAAATTATGATAATGAATTCATTGATGTCTTTTATTTTTAAATTATAGTATTTTCAAACAAACATCCCAGTTTTTATTCATTCATTTCTTATTTTGCAGTACGATATTTCTTAAATAGCCCATATTGGAACTATTGTAAATGTAAACAGTGCCTTCTTATCTTTATTGTCTAAAATTTTGTTGTTTTGCATCATGTTAACAAATACATTGTATAACTGAACACAATTGACTATAACTAACCATTCCTGCCTATTTTTTTCAAGTTTTTGTGTGATGTTGTTCAGTGATTATTTCTACTTCTTCCCAAGTTACTTCTTGAAGAAAGAATTCATGATTTAGACATGTGAGTAATTTATAAACTTTTGGCATCTTACATATCTTCATTTTAAATTTTATTTTCCAATATGCTGTTTGCTACTATCTTCCATAGCTACCTCACAATGAATGATAAAGTATTAGTGTATATATTGAGCTAGTTTCATCATAGAAATTCTTCATTTCCTATAGCCCATACTATTACATATGCAGCTAGGTGGTATATTGGAGAGAATATTGGGCTTAGAGTTAAGAAGATTTGAGCTCAAATCAAGCCTCAGATACTTAGTAACTTTGTGACTCTAGTAATTCTCTGCCTCAATATCTTCACCTGCGTAATGGGGATAATGATAACACTTATTTCCTTGGACAGTGATGAGAACCATAGGAGATGATATTTATAAAACCTTTAGCACAGTGTTTAGCATAGAGGAGGCATCATAAATATCAGCTATTAATATTATAAGTTATAATTCTCTGCCTGGTGGCCTATACTTATCACCAGCACTGAAAAGGTAAAATGTTCAGTAGTTACATGACAGTCTTTCTTAATGTATTTATACAATCAATGAAACTATCTTGGTCAATTTCTTTATTTGTCTATCAAAGATAAACTTTTGAGATATTTTCAAATTTTTCTGCAATTTTCTTTATTTCTTCTGGTAAGATTTACAGTGAGAATATTAGATCCATTAATCATTTATCCATTAATCATTAATGCTGAAGAATATCATTTTATCTTTTCATTTGAACTAGTTTTTTAAAAAGCAAAAAATAGGAAGAGTTGTCATATATAATTTGGTAGGGGTGGGGTAGAACAAGATCAAAAAGTATAGATACAAGAAATAAATATTTTTTAAAATTAACCCACAGTGTAGCTATGAAGGAAAATAATGAAATAACAGATGATCTGGTTCAAAATTAGAAATTGGGATCTCTTCTCATTGGATGTTGAATTTCACAAGTATAATCATCTTTTTTGTTCTTATTCTGTATTGTACTTGTTCCAAGGACTTAGTTCATTTTTAGTTACAATCAAGCAAAGATTTCAAAATGTATTTACAAATTAATTAATTATTTTCAGATATGCTATATCACTGGATAATAAGCTACTCTACAGATTATAGGCAAAGTATTTCTATAATTTTCTATTATTATAGCAATTTGATTATACTTAAATAGAACTGAAGGAAATAATAACAGAAAGATTTTTAGATAAAATTACATTTTCTTAGAATAAGAATTGTGAGTAAGTAGCTTTATTTGGTGAAGAGAGCAAAGAATTTGAGGTCAAAATACACAATTTTAGAACCTGGGTTCTTTCAGTAATTAATAATGTTGCACAAATAACTTTGTCTCTCTAATCTCTAATATTCTCATTTATTAAAAAAAAATAGGTAGTATTAGGAAAGTTCTTCTACACCAAAATTTTAAAATGTGGGTTGGGATCCCACATGGAATCATGTAACTGAATTATGGAGTAATAAAATTATGATTTATTATCAGTAAATGTTTTGTATATATTTATATATACAGGATAATGTAACATTTTTTTAAGGCAAAAAGATCTCACAAGTAAAATAAAGTTAAACTCTCCAAACGTACACTATTGGCTATGAAATCTTTTGTCTTTAAATAAATGGAAAAATGGCATGAAGAGACTGAATAGCATCCATTGTATTAGAAGAGATTCTGTAATTGTAAATATTTTAGAGAGTAGAAGAATTTGAGGCAGAAATGGAGAAAAATCCTTTTGAACCTTAGAAATTAAAGTTAGAGAATATTTGAGTACTTTATGTAACAGAAGGATTTTTAAGGAAGCAAGTCTTCTTTCTCCTTGGAATGCAATGAAAATACCTTGTGAGAAGCTATCCAGCAATGATCAAAGAAAGAGGAAATCAGTTAGTAAGTGATTACTTGAAGGCTGGTGATAAGGTGTCTATATGTTAACTGGACACAAATAATTGGAAAGTACATGTCATACTAGTACAAATATTTTGACTGCAATGATCGTTTTTATTTTGAACATGGTTACATAACTGGTGCTAAATAGATCCCTCATAGGCTAAAGCATCATATGAACAATTCATTTAAAAAAAAAAAAAAACTCCAACAATAACCAGGAAACTTGCAAAGAATTTAAGGTATTCATCAAGAATGTTTACTTCAGTCTCAGGAGATCCTCAGCCAAAATCTTAAAACTAAATTTCTACTTTCCTTAACCAAAAAGCCCATAACTTGGTGCCAAATCAATCTACCTATGGTCAAAGTTTACTAAAATGCTTAGCTCATTTCCTGGCACATAATAAGCTCTTAATCAATATTTATTGTTTGATTCACAAATCAAACAGCTTCAGATCTGCTTCAGAATAACATGGCTCAGACTGGTAGTGTCTTGGAAGTATGCAGTTAAAAGTTAAGCTTTTCCAATACCATTAAATATCCCTGGCTCACATAAACTTTCATGATAAAATCAATGACCGATTTGCACAGTACAGGTAATCTTCAAGTAGAAATGAAAGTTAGAGGTCACTTAATCCAATGATTATCTGAATAAAAATACCATATGACGAATTAATAATCATTATCATTAGTATCCATTGTTTACCTAGAGAGCTTTAGCAAACAGTAACCTACCACCTCACAAGACTAATTTTAGATAGTTTTAGTTGTATTTCCCCCCTTTACATTGAATTTAAACCAATTTTTCTTTAATTTTGCTCATTGTTCAAAGTTCTATTCTTTGCAAAAATTAGGTGAATTCTAAACTTTTTACACATAACAAATATTTTAAATTCTTTAAGAGAGCTATAGTATTGCCTTTAAGTCTATATTTTTCTAAATTAAATATTATCAGTTTTTTTTAACTACTCATTTTATGGTTTGGTCTTGAGAACTTTCAACATCACTCTTTGGTTTGCCTCTAACTTGCTAATATCCTTTCATTTGAGATAACAAACCTCATCACATTGCTACATATTTGATATGAGTAGAGCAGAATAAAGAAGGGTTACTGATTACCTTGTCCAGTATATTGTGCATTTTCGTGTATCCTGGGATAAAATCAATTATATTTGTGGGCATTTTATACTGCTTATCCATACTAGGTTTTGATATTTTTTCTTTTTTGCTTTTCTTTTATTTTCTATTCCACAATTACATATAAAAAACATGTTTTTTTGTTACATATGTACATTCATTTTTCTAACATATTTTCTTATGAATCATGTTGGGAGAGAAAAATCAGAACAAAAGGGAAAAAAACATGAAAAAAAAAGAGGAAAGAAAACAATTTATATAGAATGTGTTGATTTACATTCAGTCTCCATAGTTCTTACTCTGGATATGGATGATGTTTTCTATTTAAAGTTTATTGGAATTGCCTTGGATCACTGAATTGTTGAGAAGAACAAAATCATTAATAGTTGATTATCACACAATCTTGCTGTTGCTGTGTACAATGTTTTCCTGGTTTGTTTCACTTCTCATCAGTTCATGTAAATGTTTTCAAGCCTTTCTAAAGTCATCCTGTCATCATTTATTATAGAACAATAATATCACATTACTTTAATATACTATAACTTATTCAGCAATTCCCCAATTGATGGGCATATGACTTTCTTCATCATTGCACAAGTGAAACTGGTTGCAGTCATCTCAATCATGATGAGAGCCACATCCATTAGAATTTATCATCGTATAGTCTTCTTGTTGCTCTGTATAATGATCTCCTGGTTATGCTCACTTCACTTAGCATCAGTTCATTTAAGTCTCTCCAAGCCTATCTGAAATCATGCTACTGGTCGTTTCTTTCAGAACAATAGTATTCCATACCATTCATATAGCATAATTTATTCAGCAATTCTCCAATTGATAGGCATCATTCAGTTTCCAGTTTTTTGCCACTACAAAGAGGGCTGCTACAAACATTTTTGCACATGTGGGTCCCTTTTTCTCCTTTAGGATCATTTTGGGTTATAAGCCCGGTAGAAACACTGCTGGATCAAAGGGTATGCACAGTTTGAAAACATTTTAAGCATAGTTCCAAATTACTCTCCAGAATGGGTGGATCCATTCTCAGTCCCATCAACAATATATCAGTGTTCCAATTTTCCCATAAATCCTTCAACTTTCATCATTATCTTTTTCTGTCATTTTAGCCAATCTGAGAGATGTGTAGTGGTATCTCAGAGTTGTCTTAAGTTACATTTCTCTGATCAATAGTGATTTGAAGCACCTTTTCATATGGCTACCAATAGTTTCAATTTCTTTATCTGAAATTATATGTTCATATCCTTTGACCATTTATCAATTGGAGAATGGCTTGAACTATTATAAATTTGAGTCAATTCTCTATATATTTTAAAAATGAAGACTTTATCAGATTCTTTGGATGTAAAAATGTTCTCCCACTTTATTGCTTCCCTTCTACTGTTGTCTGCATTAATTTTTTTTTGTTACAAAAACTTTTTTAACTTAATATAATCAAAATTATCTATTTTGTGATCAATAATAATCTCTAATTCTTCTTTGGTTATAAAGTCCTTCCTCCTCCACAAATCTGAGAGGTAAACTATCCTATGTTCTTCTAATTTGCTTATAATATCATTCTTTATGTCTTTATCATGAACCCATTTTGACTTTCTCTTGGTATATGAGGTTAGGTGTGCGTCTATGACTACTTTCTGCCATATTAGTTTCCAATTTTCCCAGCAGTTTTTTGTCAAATAGTATTAGATTGTTATAGTCATTGACTATTTTGTTGTAAATCTAATCTATTCCATTGATCAACATCTTTATTTCTTAGGTAGAACCAAATTGTTTTGATGACCACTGCTTTATAGATCTGGTACAACTAGGCTACCTTCATTTGCTTTACTCTTCATTAATTCCTTTGAAATTCTGACCTTTTATTTTTCCAGATGAATTTTGTTATGTTTCTAGGTCAGTAAAATAGTTTCTTAGATATTTGGTTGGTATCGCACTAAATAAACACTTTAGTTTAGGGGAAATTGTCATCTTTATTATATTTGCTCGACCTTTCCATGAGAACTTGATATTTTTCCAATTGTTTAAATCTGATTTTATTTGTGTGTAAAGTGTTTTGTAGTTTTGCTCATATAGTTCCTGACTATCCCTTGGCCAGATAAATTCTCTTCAGTGAATTCTTTCAGTAGTCAAACTTAAATAGAAACAGGAGCCTCTAAACCAAACTTAAGCATTCCAGTGGACTGTATGCTAACTTAGAAATAAATGTATTAATATTATCAGGATTTTATTATTGGTTCTCTATCCAGTGTACCTTCTAATTGCCCACCACTGTTCTAGACAACTGTCTTAAGTCTATAACGTCCAGATTTCCATTGGTGGAAGGAGTTTCCTTACCCATGAGTTCTTTATAATAAAGAAATTATATATGCATATAAGCATGTACATACACACACACACACACACACACATATATTATATATATATATATATATATATATATATATATATATACATATTTGTGGTATGATATACACAAGGATATATACATGTATGTATACATACCAACATACATATATACATGCATTATATATGAAGTACATATGATGTACTTCATCAGGGACATGAGAAAATGAGATCTGGGTTCTACCCACCTTTGCAGAGAGTTGGAGCAGGGCTATTTCAGCATTACCAGAAGACTAATCAAAGAGATTATTAGGCAGATCCAGGACTGCTGAGATAGAGAGGTCTCTCTTCTAGTCTCCAATGTGTATGTACCTCCAAGTATATGGATCATTTGGTTAATGAACAAGAATTTAATAAATGCTCACTATAGATACTGGAAACATAAAAAAGGAAAAAAAATGGTACATCAAGGAAATATATAATGGGAGTACAAACAAAATAAAAGTTTAGGTCTCTGCAGAGTGTGTGTGGAGTAAATGGAAGATAATATCAGATGGAAAAACAGTAACAAATGAAAATCATTTCTCTGTAGGTTGGATTCATGGGACTTAATTTTTTTCCAAAAACAGATTGCAATTTTATTCATTTGACTCATGATAGTGCAATAAAGAGACATACTGTTTTAAACATGTTATTAGATAAAGATTTTGAGCGGAGAAATAATATTGACTAAAAAGAGATAAACTTCTGTGAAGACATCCATGACTGTGAAGAAAGGGAGAAAACATTAGATTTAAAATGAATAGAAAGATAAATAAGAGCTAAAAATCTGAAAGTATATTATAGACCACTCAAGCAGAAGCAGGAAATGAATGAGTTTAGGAAACAAATTGCAAACATGTTACGTATGTATGCTATTGTGATATAGTTTTATTATGTGATGTGGTTGAAGAAATATTCACTTTAGAACCAAATTTTGAATTCTGTTTCTGCTACATATTGTCTCATAATAATGGCAATATCTTTAGTTCTTTAGACTTCAATTTTCTCTATCTACAAAAATGATTGTTAGGACTTGATTAAGATAAATATTATAATATTATAATTTCCACTTTATAGATGTAGAAACTGGGTAAATTACTTGTCTATGGTCACAAACATAGTAAGTGGAAGAAGCAGGATATAAAGCCAGTTTTTTTTTTTTTTCCATCAGTGAAATCTACTATAAATTATTATATTCTTTTCTTTAACTTTCTTCTGTAACTAGAAAATAGAAGAGATAATCATGAACATTTTCAAAAAATAGAAATTTATGAATGAGGAAATAGAATTTCATGTGTTTGTGGACTAGTCTTTGTATTTTTTCACTTTTGAACAAGAAATTGACAGACTCATCATTCTTCATATCATTCATTGTCATTTTAAATTATACCATTGCAGAAATAAAAGTCATATTTTTCATACAAAACAGAAATGTTGAACTTTTAGAAAAAAATTACAAGCATAGGTTGCTTATTTCTCAACTGTTTCATCTTCTTGTCACTATCATATTGCTAGATTTGGCAGGTTTTTCTGTTATAGTTAGACAATTCTTTTAGTATACCAGATGCTCTGCACTATATAATGTATAGAATTTTGAAAATCCTGCAGGTGATTTGGACTATGTCTAGAATAATAGCTGTCTAAGTCCAATTTATAAATTTTCTGGAAAGCCAAAGACAGCTAAAGTATGCTGTCAGCATCAAGCCATTTACTAAGATAACAGTGGGGACAATTTGCTCCCTTTCCAGCTTTTACACCTGCCTCATGCTGCCAGTGGCAAGGTTTTTATATTTTGGAATGTTTACCACTTCTCAACTGTCAAGGGGAAAAGTGTAAGAACAGGTTAAAAAAAAAGAAATAAAGATTTCCTCTTCAAAATTATGGGAAGTTAAAACATTTGAGTGATGTAATATAAAAGTAAATAAATTAATCTTTTCATATCATTAAATATTCAAACTTTAGATTACAAAGACAGTAAGATCATAATTATGTTACAAATTCTTAAAGTTCAAAAAATCCTTTGAGAACACCTACCCTGAAATTCCTAACCAAATGCAATGATTCTCTCTAGTACTTCCCTGACAAGTGACAATCTATCTTTTGCTCGAATACCTCCAGTGATGGGACTATAGAGACAGCCTGTTACAATTTTAGACAGCTCTGATTGGCACCAACTTCTTTTTTTTTTTTTTTTACACTGAGAAGCAATCTGGTAGCTTCTACCAGAAGAGCATCTATCTGTTGTTCCTAGTTCTTCCCTCTGGAGCCATAAAGATTATTTTTTTTCCCTTTCAAATTACAGCACTTCAGGATATAATAAACCCTCTAAATAGAAGATGTTATGGAAGTATTGAATCTCCTATTGATCAAGTGTTCAAATAGAAATTGAATGACCAGTGTTTTGCAAAGAGTAAACACTTAATCTAAATTTGTTGAATTACTTTTTTGCTGAAAGAATGACCCCTTGTCAGGGATACTATAATAGGGTTGGAGTTTGAGGTTGTGGTTATAACCCCTCACTTAAAAGATCCTTTTCAACTTTAAAAATTCTGTGAAATTTTACTTGAGCTTTTTTCTAATTCTTATCTTCAGAATAATTATCTGCTGCCATTAAATCTCCATATTACATAGCTACAAATCTATCCTGGCCAAATTTAAAAAGATATGTGCAAAATTGTGAATACCCTTACCCAAATGTGATATTCACTTCAGAATATAATGATCATACAATCAGAAATTTCAATGTCTATAAGCAAAATAATCTTTTTAACTTGTATGCTTTATCTTAAATTTCAAATGAGCATAAATTCTTGAAAGAGGGCTTTAGCAGGTCTTCTCAATTAGAAAATCTTGAAGTTCATGCCCAATTATGTCATATTATTTAAGGGCAGGCCACATTGTCTTTTTTTTTTTTTTTGAACCATTTTAAATATGATCTTACAAAATTTAGGATTCATGTCAGGCTGTGCCATTTTTTACTTTGAAATGATTTCTTTTAAAGGAAGAATGGATATTTATTTGGAAAATCCCTGTCATTTGTAGTGCAGCAACTAGTTTTTCCTTCTTCAACAGAATCAAGTCTGTCATTTCTCCTGGCTTTGATTAATGAAATTATCACAAAGACAAGTTGGAATTATTAATCATCCCCTTTTGGCAGTGTGAGCTCCAAAAGTTGAATTCAACAAGCATGACATGTATTTCTTCTATTTCAGTCTTTTGATATACTTTCTTGACTTCATCTCACTCCCTGTAACCTTCTTATCTGTATAGGAGATTTTTACTATACTCTCAGGATAACAATAACTTTATTTCACTCTTCATTGATCTTCCACTAGATTCTTTTCTTTCTTTGGTTTGAAATTTTTGTTTGTTTATTTAGTTTTTTTTTTTCCTAGTACATATTGATTCTCAATTCAGAGTGTACCTTTTTCTATTATTTCTTTTTAATACTCCATCTATTATCGTCATTCAATCAAAAATCCATCAAAAATAATCATCAAATCACCCTAAACCTACATATAGCTGTTTAGGATGCTCGCAGATCATTCTTTAGGTGGAGTTTATCATTCATTGGGCATAGTTTTGGATTGCTCTCCAGAGATGTTGGATCATTTCCCAATTCCACTGAAATGTATTAGTATCCCAATTTTCCCACATCCTCTCCAACATTTAATATTACCTTCTTCTGTCATTTTAGCTAATCTGAGAGATGTGAGGTAGAATCTCAGTTCTTTTAATTAGCTTAGCCTTTTGCTAATCAATAGTGATTTAGGGTATTTTTTCATATAAATACAGATGACTTTCATTTCATCATCTGAAAATTTTCTGTTCATATCCTTTGATCAATTGAAAAATGACTTGTATTCTCATAAATTTGACACAGTTCTTTACATATTTTAGCAATGAGAACATTATAAGAAATACTGACTGTAAAGATTTTCCCCAGCTTTATACTTCCCTTTTAATCTTCTTTCTGTTGGTTTTGTTTGTGCGATGTTTTGTGCCTTTTAATTTTATTTAATCAAATTTGTCCATTTTATCATTCATAAGATTCTGTAATTCTTCTTTGGTCATAAATTCCTCCTTTCTCCAAAGATGTGATAGGTAAATTTTCTCTTGTTCTCCTCTTTTGTTTATGGTATCCTATACCCAGATCATGTATTCATTTTGACCTTATTTTGGTATGGGGTGTGAATTGTAGATCTATGCTGAGTTTCTGACAGGAATTTATGTGAAATACTGAGGTCTTATTCCAGAAGCTGTGAGTTTATTGAGAGGTGTGTATCTAATCTGTTCCTACTGATCAACCACTCTATTTCCAGGCCAGTACCAAATGGCTTTGATGACTGATACTTTTATAATATAATTTTAGATTTGGTACTGCTAAGCCACCATCTTTATATTTTTTATCATTAATTTGCTTTGGTTCTTCCACATGAAGTTTTTAGTTCTTTTACTTTTCCTGATATTGAACCAACCCTGCATTCCTGGTATAAATCCCAATTGGTCATAGTGTATTATTCTGCTTATAAATTGCTATAATCTCTTTGCTAATATTTTATCTTAAATTTTTGTATCAATATTCATTAGGAAGATTGGCCTGCAATTTTATCTATTTTGGCTCTCCCTGGTTTAGATATCAGTACCATACTTCTGTCATAGAAGAAATTGGGCAGGACTCCTTTATTTTCCTAAAAGTTTATATAGTGTTGGAATTAATTGTTCTTTAAATGTTTGGAAGAATTCACTTGGAAATCCATCTGGCCCTGGAGAGTTTTTCTGAGGGAATTCATTAATGACTTGTTCAATTTCTTTTTTTTCTAAAATGTGACTATTTAAGTAACTTATTTCCTATGCTAATAATCTGGGCAATTTATATTTTCTTAAAATTCCCCCATTACAGTTAGATTGTCAAATTTGCTGCCATACAGTTGAACAAAATTGTTCCTAATTATTGCTTTAATTTCTTTGTCATTGGTGGTAAGTTCACCAATTTGATTTTTGATTCTGGTGATTTTTTTTCTTTTTTTCCCCTTTTCTGATTAAATTAACTAAAGATTTATCTATTTTGTTGTTGTTTTTTTCATAGAACTAACAGAGTTTTATTTATTAGCTCAATAATTTTCTGAGTTTCTATTTTATTATTTTGTCCTTTCTATTTTGGTATCTACTTGGGGATTTTTAATTTGTCATTTTTTCTAACTTTTTTAGTTGTACTCCTACTTCATTGATCTCCTCTTTTTTATTTTATGTACCTATTTAGAGATATACAATTTCCCCTAATTGCTTTGGCTGAATTCCAAAGGTTTTGGTATGTTTTCTCATTATTGTCATTTTCTTATATGAAATTATGGATTTTTTCAGTGATTTGTTGTTTGACACACTCATTTTTGGAATTAGATTACTTAATTTTCAATTGATTTTTAGTCTATCTTTCCCTGGCTCTTTATTGAATATTGTGTTTAATACATTTTGTTCTGAAAAAAGGAGCATTTACTATTTCTGTCTTTCTGCATTTGATTATGAGGTTTTTATGTCCTAATGCATAATCAGTTTTTGTGTAGTTGCCAAGTACTGTTCAGAAAAAAAAAAAAAGTATTTTATTTATTTATTTTTATTCATTCATTCATTTATTTAATTAATTCACTTTTCTCCACATGTCTATCATATGTTGGATCCTCTTAATCTCCCTAGTTTCTTTCTTGTTTATTTTGTGATTATATTTGTCTGATTCTGAGAGGAAAATGTTGAGATCCTCCACTAGAATAGTTTTGCTTTCTATTTCTTCCTGTAACTGGTTTGAAATCTTCTTTAGGAATTTGCTAGCTCTGCCACTTTGTGCATACACATTTCATATCATTACTACTATTATTAATGGTACGCTTTATTAAAATTTACTCTCCTTCCTGACCTCTTTTAATAAAATCTGTTTTTACTTTTGCTTTATCTGAGATTAGAATTGCAACCTCTGCTTTTTTTTTTTTTTTTACTTCAGCTGAAGCATAATAAATTGTCTTCCAGCCTTTTATCTTTACTCTGTGTATGTCTTTCTGTGTCAAATGCGTTTCTTGTAAACATCATATTGTATGATTTTGTTTTGTCATCCACTCTGCTATTTGTTTTCATTTTATGGCAGAATTCATCCCATTCACATTCACAGTTATGATTACATACATTGTTGGTGGAATTGTGAATACATCCAGCCATTCTGGAGAATGATTTGGAACTATGCTTTAAAAAGTTATCAAACTGTGAATACCTTTTGATCCAGCAGTGTTACTACTGGGCTTATATCCCAAAGAGATTTTAAAGAAGGGAAAGGGACCTGTATGTGCAAAAATGTTTGTGGCAGCCCTGTTTGTAGTGGCTAGAAACTGGAAATTGAATGGATGCCAATCAATTGGAGAATGGCTGAATAAATTGTGGTACGTGAATATCATGGAATATTATTTTTTTGTAAGAAATGACCAGCAGGATGATTTCAGAAAGGCCTGGAGAGACTTACATGAACTGATGCTGAGTGAAATGACCAGGAGATTATTATATACTTCAACAACAATACTATATGATGATCAATTCTGATGGACCTGGCCATCTTCAGCAATGAGATGAAGCAAATCAGTTCCAATGGAGCAGTAATGAACTGAAGCAGCTACACCCAGTGAAAGAACTCTGGGAGATGACTAAGAACCATTACATAGCATTCCCGATCCCTATATTTTTGTGATTTCCTTCACAGGCTAATTGTGCAATATTTTAGAGTCCAATTCTTTTTGTACAGCAAAATAATTGTTTGGACATGTATATTTATTTTGTATTTAATTTATACTTGAACATATTTAGCATGCATTGGTCATCCTGCCATCTAGGGGAGGGGGTGTGGGAAGGAAGGGAAAAATTGGAATGAAAGATTTAGCAATTGTTAATGCTGAAAAATTATCCTTGCATATAACTTGTAAATAAAAAGCTATTAAAAATTTTAAAAAAAATTGTCCCCTTCCAGATCTAATCTTTTATCCTCAGAAAATATAAATGATATTTTGGACTTTATCTATATTTTTTCCAATTGTTACTGATAGTTAAGTTATTTTTTAAAGTCTTGATAATAAAACTTCAAAACATATGTGGTAGATGATTATGCAAGAGAATAACCTCATAAATTCTCTTTATTTGCTAAATTCCTTTTTTCACACAAAATCTTTGCCTTGGTGATATGATCAATCTTGAAAAGCAAAGAGTATTTATTTATAAAGATGTCTTTATGATGCAGTATCTAGGATACCATTAAGGACTGGTTTATGATTCAATTATAGCACATTGTATTTATTTGTCTATTGATACAGTTTATGGACCATGAACCAGATGCTACAATCTGCTCAAATGAAGTAATAAAAAATATCTTCAGACATTTTGCCATTTTCTTTTCTCTGAACTAAGGGTGTAAAGATTTAACTATGCATGAATACTTTAATTAAGGAATTCATTTAATGTCTTTTGTTCTACTCTCATATAGCAGGTATTCAGACAATTAATAGACAAATAGGATTAACTAGGTTTAAACATGATAATGAAACTGAAGATCAGAAGCTATGATAGGAAAAATAGGCAAATGAAAGTAAACTTGATCTATGAAGTATAACATGCTCTCAGTATCATATAACACCCTTTCCTCCAAGTCCTTAGTATAATAACACATGAAGGAGTGAGTCTAAACTAACAGTAGTGGGATGAGGGGAGAGAACACTCATTCTAAGAATTACTAATCCTCTTGAGAGACTACTAATGGACTATTTATGTATATTTCTTTCCCTTAAAAATACACTGCTCTTAGGCTAAGTTCTGTATCCTGGCTCTGATACTCAATAACATTTGGGAAAATCAATTAGCATATTTAAACTTCTGTTTCCTTATTTGTCACTGGCAAATTCCAGGGAGAAGGGAATAATATTTTTACTACATAACTTATAGAGTGGTTGGAAAGAAAGTACCTTGCAATATCTAAAGCATTATGTAAATAAATGTAAATATTGTTAGTAACTTATGGCAATTGAGATTTGCCCAGTGGCTAGATACTGTACTTATAATATTGTTATTTTTAAAATTTTGCAGGAATTCAAAATTTCAATTTATAAAAACCTAAATGTGTTAAACCCAGAAGATTATTCAAAATATTAAGCCATTAATACTCTCAGGAAATAAGTATTTGTAATTTAATCCTGGATTTGAGGAAGCACAAATTTATGTATTCTATACATAATTTTTCAAATAAATACCCATGCATTTATTATTTTAGGTACAAGTTCTAGTTTGTGTATTGCATTAGAATTAGGATCCTACAAAAGATATCAATTATCTATTTTTCTGGGCAAGTATTTGCTTATCTTTTTTGAACAGTGTCTTCCTCTATAAAAAACACAGAAGTGGACTTGGCCATTCTGATCTCTTTTAGTTTTAAATCTATATTCATATAATACTAGGCAACACATTGGTAAAGAAAGTAGCAATATAATTACAATTTTTAAATTCTATTTCTTCATATAAAATCATTATATCTTGCTACTCTTTTTTCTTCATCATTTCATGAGTCCATCAATCAAAAGAATGTCTTAAACATCTACTCTTTATCTGAAACTATACCAGAAACTATGTATACAAGGACCAAAGTGATTAATCTCACCTTTCATAAGAACAGGTTCAATGGCTAGATGAGTGGCATATCAGGTATTCCTGTAAAAGTTTTTTAATGAAATGCACACAATAGAGATATAAGGCATTATTCAGGGAAAGAAGCATATTGTAAAATCAATGAGTTGAGTGATGAGAGAAGTTAGGCATTCTGAAACAGTACATTCTAAACAAGAAAAATAATTGCTATCCAGATATGTGAAAGTTTTTTGAGTAAAAAGAAGAAATTGCTTGCCAAAAATGATATGGAGGTAGATATGATGAGATTTGGCAAGTAAGTAGATATGGAGAATAAGTAAAATAATCACATTTTTGACATGATGAGCTTGAAATATCTGTATGACATCTAATTCACTATGTCCAATAGACAGCTGGTGATTTGTGGATGGAGTTCAGGAAAGAGATGAGCGCTCAAAAATGTAGATTTTAAAGTCATCAGAATAAGAATATAATTAAACCCATGTGAATTAATTTGAAAGAGACAGAAAGACAGAGAGATAAAGAAAGAGAGAGAGAGAGAGAGAGAGAGAGAAAGGGAAGGAGAGAGAGAAAAGCATGGAGACAGAGAGAAGACAGAGTAGATTTTCCTCTCTTTTGACAAAGTACTATCTTTCATTTCATATTTATAAATTGCTTATTATAAAACTACTTTCCTTTGATGTCTTTCTTCCATAATTTCAAATTTTCATCATTATTATAAAACATTACTTTCTGATTCAGCTATAACTATTGTAACAATGCACGATCACAAAATATCAACAACACCATTCTTTTTAAAAATATTATTTTACTTCTTCCCACAGTTACATGTTAATAAAATTTTTACATTCATTTTTATAAGATTTTGAGTTCCAAATTTTTCTCCCTTTTTTCTTCTCTCCTAAATATGGTAGATACTTTAATATAGTTATTAATGTGTTATCATGTAAAATATATTTCCATATTTGCACCATTTCTATAAGAAAAAATAAATCAAAAGTAAAAAATAAATAAATAAAAAAGAATAAAGTAAGTGGATAAAATTTGCTTTGATCTATATTCAGAGTCCATCAGTTCTTTATCTGGCTATGGATAATATTTTCTTTTGTGAGTCCTTTGCATTTGATTTGGATCATGGTGTTTCTGAGAAGAATCAAGTCAATTATATTTAATCATCATAGAATCTTGCAAATATTGTGTACTATGATTTCCTGGTTTTGCTCATTTCATCAATTCATAGAAATCTTTTCAAATTTTCCTGAAATTTGCTTATTCACAATTTCTTATTGTACATTAATATTCCATCACATTCATACACCACTGTTTGTCTATATGTTTCTTAATTGGTGGACATCTTCTAAGAGTTCAATATATATTTTTTTTAATTTTTACATTCCCTCATTTAATAGTATTTTATTTTTCAAATAACATGTAAAATAATTTTTAACATTTATTTTTGTAAGATCTTGAGTTTCAATTTTTCCCTCCTTCATTCTATGCCCTGTCCCCAAGGTAGCAAGCAATCTGATATAGGTTATGCATGTTCAATCATTTTTGAATATTTTCATTTTGGTCATTTTGAGAAAGAAAAATCAAAATTGAAGGAAAAGAAAAGAAGAGAAAGACAAAGAGAAAGAAAAAAAAAACAAAAGAAAGTGAAAATGGTATGTTTTATTTTACATTCAGTCTATATGGTTTTTCCTCTGGATGTGAATGACATTTTCCAATCACAGTTTATTGGAATTGTCTTGGATCACCAATATCTGAGAACTAAACTTCTCATAGTTGGATCATCACACAATTCTGCTGTTAATGGGTACAATGTTTTTCATATTTTGCTTGTTTTGCTCAGCATCATGTTCATGTAAATCTTTCCTGGCCTTTCTAAAATTAGTTTGTTTATCGTTTTTAAAAAATAGAATAAAAATAACTATTATATTCACATACCACAACTTATTCACTAATTCCTCATTTGATGGACATCCCCTCAATTTTCAATTCTTTGCCACCACAAAAGGAACTGCCACAAACGTATTTTGCCTCTTTCGTGATTTCTTTGGCATAGAAACCTAGTAATTGTATTATTGGGTCTAAAGATATACACAGTTTGCTGCCCTTTGGGTGTGGTTCCTAATTGTTTTCTAGAATGTATGAAGAAATTCCGAACTACACAAACAGTGCATAAGTGTTCCAGTTTTCCACATCTTTCCCAACATTTATCACTTTTCTTCTTGTTCATATTCATCAATCTCATAGATATGAGGTGATAATTAGGAATTGTTTTAATTGGCATTTCTATATCCAAAAGTAATTTAAAATACATCTTCACATGCCTATAGATTGTTTTGATTGCCTTAAAAGAAAATTGCCTCATTTGAAAAATGGAGTCTTTATGAGGGGCACTTGCTGTAAAGATTGTTGCCTTTTATGCTTTCCTTCTAATCTTTATTTGATTGGTTTGTTTAGGCAAAAGCTTTTAAATTTAATAAAATCAAAATCATTTCTCTTGCATTTCATAATGCTCTCTATTTCTTGTTTTGTCATTAATTTCCCCCCTTCTCATATATCTGATGGATAAGATTATTTTTTGGTATATCTAATGTTCTATTTATCTCCTTAATTTCTTTCTTGTGTATTCTTTGGTTACATGTATCACATTTTGAGAACAGTTGAAGTCCCCTACTAATATAGTTTTGCTATTTTTGTTTCTATGACTAATTTAATTTAATTTTTAAGAATTGGGATACTATACCAATTGGTGCATATATGCTTAGTAAAAATATTACTTCATTGTCTATTGTACCTTTTAGCAATATATAGTTTTCTTCTTTATCTCTTTTTGTAGTATCCAGATTAGTTTCTGGAGGATTTCTGGATGGATCTTGGTCTTAGGTGGAGGAGTGATGAAGGCAGTAGAGCCACCATGAGGATGGTCAAAAATGAAATCTCAAGTCTGAGAGCGAGCTCGAGCTCACACTGTCATCTCCAATTCTCTCAGCCCTTAAATACCTTAGTATGATTACATCAATACAGCATACTGTGCATGTGCCAACTATAGAACTATTACATTACCATATATACTAGAGTGATTACATCATACACCAAATATATGTGAACTAGAGAACCATTATCTCATCAATCACACTGAGTAAATACCCTGCTGTAAGTATCCTTACTTCAAGTAGAACACAGGTGGTCACACCTTTCCTGACTTTTCAGGAAAACGTGTGAACCCCAAAAGGAGGTAGGGAGCCAAATCAGATATTGTCAGTGGGTTTCCTCTGGGCAAAAAGGGTTTTATAACTCACCCAGAGTTCACCTACTATCTGTGGCCCTCTATATCTTTTCATTTGGTCTTTTTTTGCTTTCACTTTGTCTGAGATCAGAATTGCTGCTTTTTTTTTTTTTTAACTTCAGCTGAAGTATAATAGATATTGGTCCAGCCCCTTATCTTTGCTCTGTGCATTTCTGTCTGCTTCAAGTATGTTTGCTGTAAACAGTATATTATAGAATTCTAATTTTTGTCCACTCTGCTATCTGCTTCTGTTTTATGGGAGAATAGCTTCCATTCACAATCATAGTTCCAAATACTATCTATGTATTTTTCTCTCCAGTTTATTCCTCCTATCTCTCCTTCTACCCTTTCCCTCCTCACCAGTGTTTTGCTTCTGTTTATCCCATTCCCTCCTCTGCCCTTCTTTACTTAATCTCCTTCTGTTATGGGCCAGAACTCTGAAACAAGGATTCTTACAAGGTGTTAAGTCAGTGGAATTGATAAAAGACAATAGTTATCTGGTTTAGCATGGTGATCAATGGTACTCTAAGTTCAGTATGATTGATTTAATCTTACAACAAATAATGGTTTCCTAGTGATATAATAATTGGTTTATACTCAGTGTAGAGAATATAAGCTGGCATCCTCAGCCAGATTCAGAGAAAGCTTGGAGACAAGCAGACTGAAGGCAGGAGCTCAAGCTCTCGGAACCAAGGAGAGAGAGATTCATTTCCATCTTCATCAGCCTTGTGGTGGTTGCCCTGGCCTCCTTAGCTTCTCCACTGAAACCAAGACTCCAGAAGGCCTCTAAGAAAGCTAGCTGAGCACCAGGGGAAGGAGACAATAAAGACTTTTGGATTTTAACACCTGGCTATTCTTGTGGTGATTAATCTGCTAAAAGGAAGGCTGCCCCAAGACCTCCAGAAAACCTGAAATAAGAACATTACATCCTCTTCTCCTACTTCCCCATTGATTAAGAGTTCTATTTTCAGCTAATACCATTCCCTTTTTAGTGCCAATACTGATGAAAGTAATGTTCAAACCATGTTCATCATCCACCCTTTGATTTTTCCTTCCACTCAAATAGTTGTTTTGTAATTCATTGTATGAATTAATTTACACCATTTTCTTCTTTCTTCCTTCTACACCAAGGGTAATCCTGTTTCTCAGTCCTTAATGTTTTTTTTTATTATTATTATTTCATTCTCTTAGATTCAACTTAATCTATACCCTCTCTCTGTGGTATAATCCTTCTAGTTTTACTATTAGTGATATAACTGTTAAGAATTACAAGTGTCATCTTCCAATGTAAGAATATTAAGCATTTAGTTCTTCTGAATCCTTGTTTTCTTTCTCCTTTTTATCCATCTATCTATATCTATATCTATATCTATATCTATATCTATATCTATATCTATATCTATATCTATATCTATATCTATCTCTATCTATATCTATATATTTAGTTGTTGAAGAGATTGGAGTCAAAATGGGAGCAAGTAGATAAGTCTTTGCCTGAGTTCTTCATGGCTTCCCTCAGAATTAACACTAGATCAAGCCTCCATGGGTTTTGGAGGGATAGAACCAACAAATATTTAGAGTAACAAATTTCCATTGGAAGATATTTTGGAAGATCTTCAAGAAAAATCTGTCTCAATCAATTAAGGGAGAGATGAAGGAAGAAGGGACATGGCCCAGAGTAGACACAGAGCAATGAAGCCAGGGTGGAGAGGCCTCTGCATGCCAGGGGAGTCAGGTGAGAAGCTCTTAGCCAAAACATATCAGTCTCTGCTACTCTGTCCTGGTCAGAAGCCAATGGATCAGGTAACTAGCTGTATGACCTCCAACACAACTACAGACGGCAAATAGTGAGCTCCTGAACCCTAGCATAACAAGTGGGACTTGGCTATGTAAAGTATGGGAAAGAAGCTAGCAGCACTGGCCTCAAGGTGGCATCAAGCCTCTGTTGCCCTATAGAGGAAGCTGAGGACAATCTCCACTTTGCCCTCAGAGCAGACCTCAATCTTTAAAACACAGGTAACTTTTATGGAGTCACAGAAAGACAGACCTCAAAACCTGAGGATACTAAAGGAAAATGCCTCTATGTGAATCTTCAAGGGCTATTGTGAACCATCTCCAACTCAGAAGGTTCTCTTGGAAAATTTCAAAAAAGGTAAAAGAGAGAAGAAAAATGGGAAAAGGAAAGGAGAGCTTTGGAAAATGAAACAGAAATTGTCTGAAGAAAACTATTCCTTAAAAATAGATTGGGCAAAATGGAAAAAAAAAAAAAAAAAAAAAAAAAACAACTCCTTGAAAAACTTAATAAAATGAAAAAATGAAAACAACTACTTAAAAATATAATTGGTGAAATAGCAAAAATCTAAAAAACAAAACAACTTATTTTAAAGTACAATGGGCCAAAGCCCATAAAAAAGCTAGCTGAAGAAAATAATTCATTAAAATTTAGTATTGAACAAATGGAAATGGATGACTCAATTAGACATCAAGAATCAGTCAAACAAAACCAAAAAAATTGAAAAAAATAGAAGAAAATATAAAATACCTCATTGGAAAAACAACTAACTTGGAGAATAGATCCGGAGAGATATCTAAAAATTATTCAACTACCTCTGAGTTCTTGAAATTAGACATCAAATTTTTGGTTCTTGACACTGATTTCTCTCTCATTCTATCCTCCATTCTTATTTATTACATCTTCTCATTCTAAATTTATTCCTTTTCCTGCTATTCTTAAATTCTCAAGCATTCAAAGCACACGTTTTCTTGGGCAAACCATCTCTTTAAATTTTGTCCTTTACAATTCGAATATTTTCAATATTCCTTATGTCACTAAATGGGCATTTATTAAAATTCTACTGCATAACAAGAATTGTGCTAAATGTTGGAAATACAATAAAGTAATCACACCCTCTCTGTGTTTATCTGTCTCTCCGTCACTATCACTGAATTATATTGTATATGGATATAGGGGAAATGTAAGATGTTCAAAGAGAATAAAAATAAAAAGAAGCCAGTTTATCAAGAGCTTTGAAGGATAAATGTTTTAAGATTTGATCCTGAAGGTAACAAGAATGCTTTCGAGTTTATTAAGTAGAGGACAATACAGTCATAACCATATTATACAGAAATCATTTTGTCATCTAAGTAGAATAATTGAGTTGGGGAGAGAATTGAAGGATGGAGAACACTTAAAAGGCCATCCAATAGCCCAAGTATCAAAGAATAAGGGCTTGTAGCACAGTTTTTGCATTTTCACATTAGAGAAGTAGATAATAATGTTATATTATGTATATATATCATATAATATATGTTATATGATATATATATATATATATATATAATATTATTGGAAAAATAAAATGTTACAAATGTAGCATTGACAGTATTTGAAAATACATTGAATGTGGAGGTGGAAAACAAGGAATTAAAGATATGAAATTTATTTCAAGCTAAAGTTATTGAAATGATTTTGCTATCTCCCACCAAAGGAAGAGAAGATTGGTGTTGAGGAGACATAATGATTTTAATTTGGAATATGTGGAATTTAGTATGCTTATGGAACATCCAGTTTAAGAGATTCATTAAAGAGTTGAAATACTAGTGTGGAGGTTAGGAGAAAAGTTAGAGTTGGATAAGTAAAACTGAGAATGATTGGTATAGAGATGATTGTTAAATTGATTGGAGCTAATATCACCAACTGAAGTAGTAGAAGATAGTCCAAGACAAAGCCTTTAGAGGTATTTATTCCATATTAGCAAATATCTGGATGAAAATCCAATAAAAGAGATTGAAGAGTGGTCAGAGAGGTAGTAGGAAAACAAGGACAAAATGATATCCTCTAAACTATAGAGAAAAAAAGAATGAAAGAAAAATGAGTGATTGATAAAAAGTTAAAGAGAAGTTAAAAATTTCGTGAACTGACAAAAGGTCAATAGGTTTGCCAGTTAAGAGATGATTGGGAACCTTGCATTTCATTGGAATAATAATGTGGGAAGCTAAATTCTAGAAAGTTGAGAGAGAGGAAAATAATTAAGGCATTTGTTATACATGAGTTTAGTTTTTTTTTTTTTTTTTTTTTCAAAGAGTTTAGCCATTAAAGAAAGGAGAGATAAAGGATAACAAGTAGATACTTAGCAGGGATGGACACATCAAATGAGATTTTTAATTTTGTTTTTTGGATAAAGGAGACGTGGTTGCATTTATAGCAAATGAAGATGCATCCAACAAATAGAGAGTGATTAAAGATAAGTAAGAGAGAAAATTATAGATTAGTCTATCTACTGACAAAGATGAGATGTAATGGGATTATTTGTGCATGTATCTAATGTCATAAAAATAGTAGTATTTACATTAATTAATTTATTCAGTGTCAAACCAATTAAATTGGCAAAAGATTACTTTTTAGTTTTTGGAATAGTAATAATCAAATTCATCTAAAAGAGCATAAGTCTAGAATGTAAAAAGAAATAATAAAAGAAAAGAGGGAAAAATGGGTTAAAGCAGTACCAAATTTCAAAATATATTCCAATAGAGTAACAAAATGATTTGATACTCAACAAATTTGAAACAGACTTGGAACAAAATATACAAGAGTAAAACAATTTGTTAGCTTACTATTTGATCAATCCAAAGATCTCAGCCCAGTCATTGAAGTGAAGACTCAGTACTCAATAAAACTCTTAGGGAAAATGGAAAGTAGTCTGCCAGAAACTAGATTTAAACCAACACTTCTCACCACATATTAAGAGAGATTCCAAATGATTACACATACATACATACAAACAAACATATAAATGAGTGGTGTATGCATGTGTACATACAAACATCTGTATATACACATTCATACAAGGAATCAATTGCAGAACTTGGAAAGAGGAAAGGATCATGATGAATGATAGAACAGATAAGCTTTTCCAGAAAAAAATGAACAATTTTGGTCCCATAAACATAAAATAATTTTGCACACAAAAATGCATATAAGATTAGGAGGAAAATATGTAAGTGGGAAAATACAACAACAACAACAATACAACAACAACAACAACAACAACACCTTTGAGGAAACTTCTCCGATAAAGAAATTATGTCCAACATACATAAGGATCTATTGTTGAATTTCTAAAAGCCATTCTCTAATTGATAAAATTTCCAAACAATATGAATAATTTTCTTTTTATAGATATATTTTATTGCCATTTTTTTGCTCCTACTAATTGTTAAATTTGTTCTATTATCTCTCATCTTTTTCTTTTCCTTACCAGAAGGACATATCATATAAAAAAGTATATTGTGAAAATAAGATTTAAAAAGAAAAAAAAAAGAAAGAAAACAAGAATGTCAGTAAAACTTATTAATACTTCAAAAAATCTGCAATTTATTTAATGTTCCATAATTGTGATCCTCTGCAAATGAGAGAGGAAAGTCTTGACATATCTCTTCTTTAGAGTGAAATTTGTTATAATCAATATGTCTAGTATTTTCTTGTTTCTGTTATCTTGGCTTTGCATAAGCTCATATATGTATTAATAATGTTTATAATGTATTACAGTATAATAAAAATAGGTCTTTTCCTCAGAGAGATTTAATCTCATAGGAGGTATAATATTTGTATATAAATATTTATGTTAAAAGTTGGTAATATAATGAAGAGAAAAAGAAAACCCTAAAGCTTTATAATAAAATGGAAAGATTGCTTTTTTGGCTCTAAGAAAAAGGTGTTAAGTTAAAATAAATTAAAATATATGGGCTTTTAAATTAGGTAAATATATTATTGAATCATCCCTTTTAAATGATAAGTTTCTGCATCATTAATATGAACTCTTCTAAAATTATTTTAAAATTCTTAATAATTATGTTGGCAACATATTTCATTCTCTTTACTGATAGATTATTTTTAATATATTTTCTTTAATTCCAACATTTATTATTAAAAGTAACATACTTAAACCTGAAAACATATGTATATTCATATTTTATTTGTTTATGTTAATATATATTAAAAACAAATTTTGATTTTCAAACAAAGTGCGACTTAATTTTGGTTTGAACTTCACTTAGTCACAAAGTCAAGGGGCGGGGGCAGAATTATTGCCACACAATCATAGGAAATCTTTTTTTTTTTCTTTTTCTCAGTTTTGTAACATCCAACAAGAAAAATTTATAATGTTTGTTTATATCACTAAAAGTATACTAATGATTCTTGTGGAAATATTCACTAATTTTTCCCTTTAGTGATTCCTCATTTAATCAATAAAGAGATTGACTAAGATGAATGTCTATGTTCATTTAAATATTAATTATATTAAAGGGACAAAGTGAGAATTATGTCTACCAGAGTCATTTGTTAGGGCAAATGAAATATTCCAAAGAGAAGTAGAAATGGTATAGATTTGCTGAATTGAATTAATGCAGTAACAAAATACTGCTTTGTGAATAGTTTCTTCAAATTTTAGATTACTCTTGTTATCTGAATAAGGCAAGCAGTTCCTGAAGAGGTAAGAAAAAAAGAGTCTCCCAAGAGTTTTATTAAGCCTAAGACTCTGATGTAAAAGAAAGAAAAACTGAAACATCATTATGGGACAACTGTGGATAAGATTTCTTGTTGTTTGTTCCCCTTACTCACCAATCATCTCTCCTCTACAAATGGAATGTAGATAGCCTAGAAACTTAAATACACACATTTATTATGAAAGTCCTTATGATGATTCTTCCAATAAGTAGAACAGTGAGATTCTACTTTTCACAGAAATGCAGAAATAAAGGCACAGTATTCTGCAGTGTAGAATGAAGGATAGACTCTCCATATCTTTGCCAAATCAGGTAGTCAACTGAATTTTTTTCAATCTTCTCCATATAGCCTAAGAAAGATGAGACTATTTTCCCATATGACTAATCCCTAGGATATGTCCCTTATAAGCATTGTTGAAACTCAAAATGCTAACACCACTCAGTCTCTACCTCAATCTTATTATTATCTTCAAACACTTTCAAAATTTAGGCAGAGGGATCACACTGATAGCAGATGAGCAATGGAATTCATTGTGTCTCTCTGAAGTAATAGACACTGCTATAAGTAAATTCAGATTCCACTGCTAGAAATCTAAGAGCAAACATTATTCCCTTTCTTCCTTTGGCAGAACTAACACAAGCTAGTTGTTTTTTTAACTCTTTAGATATCTTAAGTCTAAAAATTTTGATGATCCAGAGGAACCACCTCTTTTAGACAATTCAAGGTTCTAGTCTATAATATTGCTCCTACTCAGAGACTATATTTATTGTAACAAATAGTAAATATTTGATGTGCATTGCAGCATGTGGGCAGAAGTCTTGAGTACATGCGTGGATACTTTTTCAACATTAACCCTTGCACAACTTTATATTCCAATTTTCCCCCACTTCCCCCTCCCCCTAAAAGGCAAGTAATCCAATATATTTTAAACATGGTAAAATATATGTTAAATCCAATATATGCGTGTGCATTTATATAATTATCTTGCTTCACAAGAAAAAAAAGATCAAAAAGGAAAAAATGAGAAAGAAAACAAAAATGTAAGCGAAAAACAAAAAGAGTAAGAATGCTATTGTGATCTATACCCAGTTCCCACAGTTCTCTCTCTGGGTATAGATGGCCTTCTTCATCACAAGATCATTGGAACTGGTCTGAATCATTACACTGTTGAAAAGAGTTACATCCAAAGAATTGATCATCATATAATCTTATTATTGCTATATACAGTGACCTTGTTCTGCTTATTTCACTTAAAAGTCTTGGTTTTATAAATGACTTTCCTCATCTTCTTTTTTGTTTGCTCTTCATCAGTATCTTTCATTCTTTTGGAGGTATTCTAAAATATGCTCATGTCTCTCATTGCCCATGTAAATCAGGGTCACAGAATCTATCTTTTTTAGAGGTTTTTTTTTGGTTTGTTTTTGTTTTTGTTTTTGTTTTTTTACAAACCTCTCATTATAAATTTATTATTCAATTACAACATTCAAGGAGTCACAGATGCAGCTATTTTTATTTTAGTATTTCTGGGTTACAGTTTTTGTTAGAAAGAAGTCATTAGATTGAAGTGAGCATTTTGTTAGATAAGAAAACAAACTATTTTGCTCACTCAAAAACAAACCCAGGGCAAAACATATTGAACCAAGTAGTTATAGTCTGAAAACCTCCAAATAGTTTCAAGACATAGAATTTATATCGCTTATATATTTCATTCATAAATTTATTTATTTTGTTATTTTGTAGTCAAGATAGAGTGATATGATGACCGCATATTTTAAAATCAGTAGGAATCAGGAATTCAGGTTAAGGGAAAATCCTCGTTCTCTATTCTCTGTGGAGAAGAAAGGGCATAGCACTGTGAGCAGTTGTGATAGGAATCCAGCCAGCAGTCTCTCCCTGCCTTTCTTCCTGCCCCTCTGCCTCCACCCACCAAAATCGTCCTTTCCTATACAACACATCAGGACTTGCACAGGGAGTGGGTGGGGCCATTCTTTCTCCAAGCATATATATTAATAGAGTATGGTCCAATTACTATTTAGCCTCACGTGCTTGGGACCTCAGTGCATCAACTTGAGCTTCAGTCCATGACAGAGTGAAATAAAGCACAAAAATTCTATTTACATAATTAGAAATCTAAGTTCACAGAAGCTCCAAGAGAGCCACTCTAATCAAAGTTTGCTGAAATGCTTTAGTAGAACTTTATATAGTTATATCGAAGTCAGAAGAAAAATCTTTAGTGCTGGTTTATCCAGTTTTCTTTTTGTTTTTGATCATAGATAACTGTGGTAGTTGCAGATATGACTGTACTCTTCCATCTTCCTCACAGTGATTGTCTAACCTGTGACAGAGGCTCAATGTTAAATACACAGTATCTACTGCATATTAGATGCTGTGGAAACTCAGCAGGTCTTCAATTTGGCTGTTAAGTAGAAACATTAGAAAAAAAGAATGATAACCCAACAAATACTTGGAGATTTTGTTTGTGTATATCTGTCTATCTTTCTACATGCATGTATATGGACACAAACATGCATACATACATTAATATGTTATATATGTATGTATGTATATATATATATATATATATATAATATATATATATATATATATATATATATACATATGCACTTCCATATAAAGCCCTCCCAGAAAATTTTGCAAGTTACTTTTCCTCATACAAAAGGATTAATTCCAAATAGTGGAAAATTATAAAGTTTTGGCAATATATAATAAATAATTACTAATGGGATTCTAAGTGTTACATTAGTCTTTCATTTTTAAAGGCATGCATCTTCAAGACTTTAGTTATAAAGAAGAAATTTTAATGACGACATGTTCTACTGATTTCTGAGGATTACTATTTTCTAGAATATTTAAATAGCTAGATTAATGTCTGGCCAACCACTTTGCTACCTTGGGTCTCAGGCCAGAAATTCCCCCTGTATCATGACTGCAATTAGAATTTTTAAAAAAGAGTTTTCTACTGAGAAAGACAAGGGTGTAGATTCATAAGTGAAGAAACTCTACTAATCTCCCTTCCACCAATACACCTGTTGTTCTTGTTATTACTTAGTTTATGAAGAGCACCAATTATATCATAATTTGATATCTTGACTTTCAAGAGAGTATGGATTGGATTTAAATGAGGCAGACATGCACAACAAAGTCACTCTTTCAAAGTTCAGTGGTAAAATAAAAGTCAAGGGGCTGCAGTGGACAGTGTTTTTAATGTCTGACCAAACTCTCAGCACTCTACACAGTTTGTTTCAGTTGCCTTTGTGGCCATTAAAATAAATTGTTCTTATCATCAGCTCATTCTTCTGGGGAAGTCTTCATGTGCTGGGCATACATATTCCTATAATTCAGTAATTAGTTTCAGGCCTGCCACTTACCGGCAACTTGGTTTGGCCTTCTACCAAAACAGTTTACTGTCAGTAAGCATACACTTCTAATATTTGAGGTTTTAGGATGCAATGTTGTCTTATGAAGTCTTTTTTCCTCAACTAGATATCTCTTAGTCATACATCTAAACTATTCCATATATATTTTATAACATAATAAAGATAATGTGGTTGAACAGACCTTTGATCATAAGCTTTAGTCAGGCATAAATCAAGACACGCTCCACTATGATGGATGAGACACTGTACAAAATCCAGATTGAAAAGGATGTCTCTGAAGATCATTAATAATCAATAAACATTTTAAATTGCCTACTGTAAACCAGGCACTGTGCTGGAGTTATAGATGAGTCTCTGACCTCAAGGTCCATATAAGTCAACAAAAGAAGAAAATGACCAAAAGGAAACTGAAAAATATATGGGCACCCGAGGGGACCCAATACAGGAAGGTGATATAAATGGAGTTGAAGTCAAACAGAGCAGCAGATGGGAAATGAAATGTATAGAAATACCTTATGAAATATAAAATATCCCCCCCATACACACACATCAACACATTCTACAGAAGGTGCCTGATATTCTGGAGAAAGAGGGATAAATGAAAGGAAGATAGAAAATGATGGTCTATTTAGAATGTGAAAACAAGAAATTTAGGGATAATAATCATATGTATAATATATCTATTTTAATCCTAGATTTTTTTTTTCCTGTTGAAATATTGAACAAGAAATGGCAAAGAGGAGAGATATGTTTCCCAGTAGGAATCATGCCGCCCCTTCCTGGTCATTACCCATTGGTGTTTTTCATAATCAGAAAAGTCAGAAGTTAGTATTTGAATGTAATATAAATTGTTAGCTGATACATATATCTTCTATGAAATGATTTCAATAGATACTACATTTTTAAAAAAAATATTAGTTGTTCAGCTATTCTATTGTACATCATTTTGATGAACAAATAGTGTCATTTAGCATAAGTTCAACTCTGCATAAAAAGGAAATAATTTATTGTCTTTCTTTTTTTAACTTATTTTATACCAGAAGAGTGACCCTGGGCAAATAACTTAACCCCAATTGCCTCAGCAAAATAAAAGAAAACAAAACAAAAAACAGAAAAGAAATACAAAACAAAATAAAGCAAAATAAAAGACAACATTATCGTGCCCAGCAGAACATCACAGAGAATAAAAAATATATAACAACAAATTTCTAGATCAAGAAAGTGTGTATATAAGAAAGTAAATATTTATATATATTTGGCGTGTATATGTATATGTATGTATATATGGAAAAATTATATTCATGTGTGCATTTTTTCTTTACTTCCTTGTAAATTGTTCTTTCATTCTCTGCTGTATATCTTATTTACTTAATTCCTTCCTTGTCTTCATCCCTCATCCTTTACTTCCCAATCCATACTACGCATGTTTTTCCCTCCTACCCTTATTTCTTTTTAGATTTTGGACAGTGCCATACCCTTCATGGTATATATGTACTGTTGCTTACTGAACCCATTCCTGATGTGAGTAGGTTTTCAGTACTATGAGCTCTTTCTCTCCGCTTCTTCTTCTGCACCTCATTTGTATAACATGATTAAGATTTTTACTTTAACTCTGCCAGTCTTTCTTTTGAGCTTCTCTCTTGTTGATGTGAATCTTAAACATTTTCCCATGTTAAAAAAAAATCGTCCTTGCTTAAACAGTTTTTCCATATTTAATTCCTTAAAATTGTTTTTTCATATTTATTCATATATTAAATTTTCTGTTAAATTCAGGTTTGGTTGATGGAAAGTCTTGAAACTCTTGTTTCTTCATTTTTCTTTGATCTGGAGGTTTCAAAATTTGGCAATAATATCCCTTTGTTTTTCACAAAGGAGCTCTCTGAAGTGGTGATCAGTGGATTTTTTTTTTTTTTTAATTTCTACTTTTCCCTCATGTTCTATCTCTTCAGGACAATTTTCCTGGATTTTTTCCTGGATTATTGTGTCAAGGTGTGCCATTATTGTTAATTTTCCTGGTTTATTGTGTCAAGATTCTCTTTTTGGTTGCAACTTTCTGTCACTTCAATTATTCTTAGGTTTTCTGTTCTTTATCTGTTTTCCAGAACTGTCATTTTCTTTATGTTTCACATTCTGTTCTATTTTCTTACTCTTTATAATCTGTTTTCTTATTTCATAGTCTCCTATAGCTTCCCTGGCTTCTCCTTGCCCAGTTCTAGTTTTCAAAGAATTATTTTCATCTTTTAGATTCTGTACCTATTTTTCTAGGTGGTTAACTTTTTTCATAAGCTTATTGTTTTTCTTGATTTATTTATTTATTTATTTAAATTTTTTCCTCAATGTCTCCCATTTGATTTTTTAATTCTTTTTTTTTTTTTTTTTGAGTTCTTTTATAAATTCTCTCTGGGCAGGGAACCATTTCATATTATTTTGGAGAGGGGGATTAAAGTTTTTTTTTTTTTTTTTTTAAACTGTCCTCTAAAGATGAACCTTGGTCTTCCTTGTTTTCTTAATATGATTCAAAGATGGGGTTCTTTCTTTTTTGCTTGTTCATTTTTAAAATAAGATGTATTAGTGTAAGCTCTAATCATGGAATGGGGAGATAGTGCCTCAAACTTCCGTTCAGTTCTCACCTCTGACCCCAGGGACTCCAAACTCAGAGTTCCACCTTCCTGCAAATGCCCACAGCCAGCAGAGTCCCTGCCAAGCTGCTTTTGCACTCAACTGGTGCTGATTCCTTCTTGCCTGGGGCAGTGTCTCAGCAATAGAGCTAGGCTTGGAGATCCCAATCACCGGAAGTGTACTCAGTCTTCCCAGATTCAAATCCCAACTCCACAAACAACCTAAGAGAAAAAAGTTGCTGTGTTCCTGCTGAGGTTTCAGCCATACCAAGATAGGCCAAGGAGACTCCAATTGAAGTGCCCTAGCCCAGCACTTCAGACAGGTTAATCACCAGCCCTGGGTCTTTCTTCAAATCTCTATTCGTATCAAGAAGATCTGCTCCAGGTCTTCTTGATTTTTTACCAGTCTATGTTCACCCTGAGGCATTTATTTTACTTGTAGGGGAAATCTGGAGATCTTGAAATTTATCAACCTACTGCACTGCAGTCTTCCCAGAATCCTCCCTCTAGTTTATTGTCTTTCATAACCACCCAGTATATTAGATAGAATTCTAGTCTTAAAGTCAAAAAGGCCTGAATTCAATTTCAGCTTTACACACTTACTAGGAATGTATATCTCTAGGAAACTATTTAATTTCTTAAAGTGAAAAAGGCCTGAATTCAATTTCAGCTTTATACACTTACTAGGAATGTATATCTCTAGGAAACTACTTAATTTCTGACTGCCTCAATTTCCCCAATTGTCAAATGAGAATATATAATAACACCTACCTATCAAATATTTTTTCCAAAAAATTCAGCTGTAGAAAAATGCCTGGCACACAATGGGCACTTAATGTTATTCATCATTCTTTCCTTTTTTTCTTTTCTTTCTTTGTTCTTCCCTTCCTTCTTTCTTTCGCTTAAATTCTTTTCTTTTGGTGCTTACTACTCTTTAAAGTACTGAGTGTTCTCATATTGCAAACTGGGTATTTAAATAATTCTCATGAAGTATTTTACTCATGTGAGAGAAGAATCTCTCTCTGTGTTTGAGCAGATATTTCATCTCATTTCTTACAAAATGTTCATTCACTCCTATGTATTTCTTTGTGTAGTTTAATACTACAATCCTCCAGTTACTTTTTTGATTAGATAAGTGGATTTACTAATTACTTTCTATTTGTAATAGTTTTTTATGTGTGAACATTTTCTGGGAAGATGTTGAATCAATGTGCAAACAGAAGGCCACTTTCATTGTTAAGATCAAGAGAAGGGGATTTCCTTCTAGATTACCAAAACTGTTTCCTCAACTGGTTATTTTTTTGAAGAGAGAATGTTAATACAGCTCTTGATGAGAGAAGGAAAAAGTGGCTGCCATTAGTTCTGCTTCTGCTTTGCTTGAAACAGAAACCATAATTTCATTTTGAGGAATTTTATTGGACTATATCTGTATCTATATCTGTCTCTGTCTCTCATCTCACTTTTTATTTTTTAACTAATCTCATATAATTTTCTGTATTATTAAAGGACATTTATTCTGTTTCTGTCCTCAGTGATAGATAAAATTTTATCTAATATGAAACTTTGAAAGTTTAGGTAGAGACTAAGGAAAGGCTATTTTATATGGGGATCCAGTAATGATAAAGGAACTATTAACTAATTGAAACTGCCCCATATGTCAGTCACCAAAAAATGTGTTAGAAAAAAAAAATGTATGTGAGATATGTCAGTGATATCATACAACTTAAAAAATGTTCTTAGATAGTACAATAGAAGATCAAGCAATTGATATAGATGGCATTCCTTAACATATATTAATATACAATTCACCTTTAAGTTCTCTGTTTATTGAAATGTATTTTTGTATATAAATATCTATAGTGATTTCAGAAAAGCTGGCTGTTTGAAAAAGAGTTTAGTGAATGTAATATTATGTGATTAATTTATTGTCTTTTTGAAATGGTATTTAAATGAATTATTTAGTTTAAAAATTCACCAACATCATATTCCTAGATAAGTTGTAATGCTGGAGAACCTGAGGCAAGATAAAGATTAGAGAAGTTTTAAATAATTTATTCAAAGGGAGAGATTGTGCTGGGGACATGCTGCCCCTAGAGCTGATGTCCAAAACATCCAGCAGAGAATGTGAGTTCTCAATGGCATATTTATACACAGTAGCCAAACAAAGGCAGGGAGGTGAAGTATAGGAGTCCCAACTCTGGTGAGCAGGGAATCTCCAGGCAGGAACCATCAATCCAGTTCTGACAGGTGGGGAGGGTAGGACCATAAATTCTAACAAACTGAGAGACACAGATGTGTCTAGCTTAGAGCCAGGAAGTCTGGACTTCCCCCCTTTTTGAGTTTACACATTGACAATTTATAACCTTTGAGTTAAACAAGTCTTAATGAACCGGGGATGGGGGGGCTCTGCAAATAAGGGGATTGAGGCAGAACAATTAAGGAAACTGAGGCAGGACCAATTTAGGGAAACAGACAGAACAATTTAGGGAAACTGAGGCAGAACAATTTGAAAAAAATTAGGCAGAGCAATTTAGGGAAACCGAGGCAGGACAATTAGGGAACTATGGTACTACAAAATGATCCAATATTTCAATTCACTATTTCTCCTTTTTGGGGGAGGGGAGGAGCTGAGTAGACCCATATAAAGTGTTAGCAAAAAGTCCAAGGTGAATCAGTATATGTGTGGGAAAGGATCAGGCCAAAAACCTGAAGAAAGAGGATGAAAGAAAAAAAAAAAAAAAGAGGAACTGAAAGACAAGGTTGTTTTTGTTTATTGTTCTCAGAGAAGATCAATGACATTAGGAGAGTGATTACACAACTTGCATACATGATTTGGATTTAAGTGAAGCAGAGATGTGCAAAGTCATCAACCTCATTCAAGTAGAACAAAGAAAATGAAGAGCAGCAGAAAGAGAAGAATTATAAAATTTAGAATTGGAAAGGGTATTAATAATTTTCTCTTTTAGCTCCATCATCTAATGGAAAAGGAAACTGATGTCTAGAAATGTTGTCCTTTGAGGCTCAGACACAAAACTAGTTTCTTTCATTTCAAATCCAGGCTCTTTGTATTAAAGCCTACTTAGCTGTTGCTATAATTAGTCAGATTTTTAAAATTGCAACTAAGAGAAATAATATTATTTTTTTCCTCACCTGGTGGGAAAAACTGGAAATCACAAATTTAGAAACATTATTTCCTAGACAAGCAATAGACTACAAAATGAAAACACTCAATTTTGAAGGTTTTTTTTTTTTTTTGTCTTTTCATATGTTCTTTACATGCCTGAAGTGGTTACAATCTATGTGTACCTGCAGAGGAAGCTCTTGTACCCATGAAATCATAAAATCACAAATCCTTATATGGGATTTTTGAAATTATTTAGTCTCATTTTAGAGATGAAATATGTTGGAAGCAGAATTATCCCAGGATCTCAGAATAAAGGGATTAAAGAAATAGGATTCAAGGTTTTTTTTTTTTTTTTTTTTTTTTTTTTTTTTTTTTTTTTTTTTTTTTTTGGCCCCAATGAAATTCCATCCTCTCCAAGGAAGTCTGACCTGATGTTCAAGTTGCCATCCTTTGATGATATCAAAGTGAAATGTCTTGGGATTTTGTTTAATGGTGAAACAAGAATTAAAAAGTTTTGAAATTCTCTATTTATTTGGTAAATTGAAAATCTATGGACAGGTCATTTTATTATATCATATAAGAAAAAAAATATTTTCTAGTAATTCCAAATTCAATCTTATTTTATTTTCATGGTCCTATTTAATTCTGAATTTTTAACCTTAAATAGCATGGATAGTTCTAGGAAAGTCATAACACTATTTTCTTTCTAAATCTTTGCATATTTTGAGAATTATATTTAAATGTCCTAAATTCCAAAGAGAAATATTAGATTTAAACATTACTCTTTGTATCCTGGCATTTATTTATCTATAATTTAACAAATATTAATTAAAAATAAATCCATTGTCTACCTGAATTGGCCAACTATTCTAGAGTATAAGGTATATTGTTTTGATAAAATAGGCAAATATGTCTCATTCTAACCTAATGACCCCAATGGCTTTTGGAGATCTCTATTACAAAGTATGTTCAAATAGAGAGGCTTTGTCCATGGATTAGGAATCTGCACTTCATGACTTCTAATGTCTATTAGACTAAGACTTTTTGTTTTTAAAGAAATTACAATGGGAGAAAGCAAAATACATGCCAATGTTTGTTCAAGATTCTTTTGATGATGTATTACTATATGCAGGTCTTGACTTCTCAACTCACATTTAAATATTTGAATTGGGGGAAAAAAATTATCTCTGCTGGAACGATGTGAATCCCACATCCTATATGTACTTTTTCATTTCTAAGGTAGTATTGTTTATCATATTGCAATAGTTGATCTGAAAATCTAAAAAAAAAATGAATCTTCTAAGGAAAATAGGAAGTTGTCACATTAGCTGTCTCAATATGTTGACTTTCATTAATTGTTGAAGATTGTGATGATAATGATATTTTTATAACTTATTCCTAGTATTTCATAGTACTGACTTTTATGAGTCTTTCTCTTTGTATCTGGAAATATATGTTTTTTTAAAGTTCTTTCTATGTGTCACACATTAAATTAGACAATACTAAACAATGGATTCACAAAGGCTTTCATACTTTTTAAAAATTAAAGCTAATTTTTATAGCCTTCTAGTTCTGTTTACACAATTTTATTTTTGCAGATTATTTTTGTTGCATAAAGTCTTACCTATCATATCTCAAGGTTTGCTAAAGTCATTTTTTCCCATGCAAATATAGATCACAGATGTTCATAGGAATTGAAATAATCCATGTTAGAGGCAGCATGGTATTCAGTAATAGAATGTTAGAATCAGGAAGACCTGAGTTTAAATCTCTTCTGAGACACTAAACCTATGTATGCCTCAGTTTCTCTACTGTAAAATGGAGAAAATATTAGTGCTTATCTCTCAGGATTGTTGTGAGGATAAACTGTTAAGTATTTATAAAAGAATTTTGTCAAACCCCAATTAATTCATTATTCAATTAATGTGATTTTTTGGTGTGTGTGTACAGTTTACTCTTGGGAGGTGTAAGTCTCAAGTAAATAGATTTATGTTAGAAGGTGGAAAATAATCAAATGAAACTCTAGAGGAAATGCTCTGGGGTAAGTATAAATTTGGTACATACTCATGCATCCTTTGTATCTTACAGCTTTGTAAATCAGTATTGATGTTTAGAATGATGACCCCGAGGCTCTGAAGATCCACACACATCAAAGAATGATTCAGAATTTGGAATATGCTGGGGTTACGCAAACAGAAAGACAAATTCATTCATTTTAGAAAATTTCTCAGAAGAAAGTTTTGAAACATAAAAGGATTTCTACTTAACATTAAGTAGAGTAGAAGATTCAATTAATTAAGGCATTCCAATCCCCAAACATTCTGGCTAATCCCATTTGTAATCTAAATATTCAATGAAATTGGCAATATTTTTAAAAGAGAAAACATCAAATCAAATAGATGTCTTAACTTGGACAAACATTTAAGAGCTTACCATGTCCTAGACTGATTTTTAAAAAAAATTTCCCCCATTCCAATCATTTCTTCACTCAGCTACCAAAGTGATTTTCATGAAGTTCAGTTCTATATTTTGCATCATATAACCTTCCTGATCAATAAACTGTAGTGCCTGCCTATTCCAGCCAGAATAAAAAATAAAATTTCCTATGTAGCTTATTATGTCTCACAAATGGGTTCTGTCCTATCTTTCTATATTCCTCCTCCATGTTAAGAACCAACAACATAGGCTGTCTCCTGTGCACGATGTTCCATATCTTGATACCTTTGCCTTTTGTCTGGTTGTCCCCTGTTCCTGGAATGCCTTTCTCCTCACTGTGCTTCCTGGCTTTCAAGAGTCAGCTTAAATTCAAATTTCTTTTTTTTTTTTTAAATTTTCTATACCTATATCTATATTTAACCTATACCTATATCTATCTATCTACCTATCTGTCTGTCTGTCTGTCTATCTATCTATCTATCTATCTATCTATCTTGTTATTGGAGACAACCTTGTTTTCCAGAGTTAAAGACCAGGAATCAGGCTGTGCCTGAGCGTGGCATAACAATAATCCTTTGCATTCACCCTCTGGATGTTCTCAGCCGCAGCAACATCCCAGAATTGGAATTTATGTACTATTTCCCAAAAGGGTCCGACAGCCCAAGAACAGGAGCTCTGGACAAAATACTGCAGCAAAAAGTCATCAATGGTATTTCCTGACATTTTAACAATTCCTGTGCTTGTAACCACAATCCAAATGCTACATTCCCATTCCCAACATGCTACCTTCGGTTCTGTAACCCTCTTCAATGACCCTTAAAATATGAGATGATCCTAAGGTTCAATGATTCCCACAGAATCCAAGAGTCCCATCTTATCCACAAAATGCCTGCATGTGTGGGGTTTGTCATGGCAACTCTTTACTTAAGACTGAAGAAGAATGGTGTTGGGGCTTTTCTTTTTCTGGTTTTCATGATTAAAAATTTTATTGCTACCACAAGCCACAAACCCTTCCTTTTTGTAGGATTTTTGTTTGCAAACCATTTTCCTCACTTTGAAATTAAACTTCTATTTGATCCTTAACTTCTTCATTGCTTCACAAGTTGATTTTGTTTCTGCATGTGTTTACCACTTTTGAATTTGCATAAACTTGAGAAATAATTTGTAATTTAATATAATTTTGTATAGATATAGAGAAATTTATCACAATAGAAAATATCTGATATATAACTATCTTTACAGTTTCAAGTCATTAGAATTTATTTCAATTTTGCTATATGACAAATACAAATTAATATCAAATTACAATATTAGAATGCAATTGAAAAAAATTAATTCTTTTGGTGGATGTTTATAAATATAAATAGACAAAATATTGCTTGATGTTTTTGTTTAACATTTGGTGTTTTTACATAACGATCTCTATATCTTTTGTGATTTGATTATTGTCTGAATTACTATTTAGGTTTATTCAATAAAGTGGATATATTTACTTGAACAACAACTAGTTAATTTCATTAAAAATGTTAATTTATTAAATGTTACTTTTTTATAATATTTATTTTACTTCCTTAATAGCATTTGCATATAGTTAGTAAAAGTTTTTGAATATTTTTCAATGCTATTTCTGATACATTGCTTCTACAATGATAAAATGATGGCATTGGTTCTTGAGTACATATATATTCCTTTTTCCTGCCCTTTCTCACACACTCTTTTTAGTCTTTGTCTAAACCAATTTGGTATCTGTCTTCTTTCTAGTCAATTTTAGGCCTCCTTTAATTAAAATACTGTGTCCAACAGCTTTGCATTTGTAATGCTTCTTCAAGAAGCATATACGTGTAGGTATATCACCACATACATATATAAGGTGATTTTACTTAAAATAACTAAATGTATCTATGTATGTGTGTATATACATATATGTGTGTGTGCACATGTATGTTCACTGTTGAAGAGGAATGTGGTTTTCAAAACAAGAGGAATCATCATCTACTCAGTTTTTACTATGTAAAGGCCAAGCCTTTAAATGATTATCATATTTATAGGACTCTTATTATGTCCAGGAACTTGATACCATAAACACAACAAAAACTTCAATAAACACAATAAAACTTTCTCTTGAACATAACAACAGAAATTACATTTTGCCACTTCAAAAACTTGAATGTCAATTGATGTTGGAAGATTATAGGATCACAAGTTTAAACCTAAAAAGTGAACAAGAGGCTTTATCTAATTCATCTCAACCCTCTTTTTTTTTTTTTTTTTTTATAAATTATGAAATTGTGACAATGGCAAATTTAGTGACTTTTCCAATTACAAACAGAAAAAAAAAGTATACAACAATGTAAAACAATAGATGGTCCAATGCTTTACGTTAAAAATCAACCAGTAAGATTGGTGGGACTTTGGAGAAAGGAGAGATGAATATTGATTATATCAGTCAAGAAAAGCTTCATTGAAAAGATTGCATTTTATCTGGAACTTAAATATACATAGAATTTTATTTAGATCCAAAGGAGTTGTGAAACTATTCCAGGAAGGTGAATCACTAGGGGATATTAAAATTTATTCTTAAGGTAATAATAAGTTATGAAAGGCATGCAATTTTCCAAAGAGTAGGTGTTGATTAATTTCTAAGAATGGACTAAACTAAATTAAAAAAAAAAAACCTTAAGGAAAGTCAATCACTCCTTTCTTTATTCTTCCTCTTTGTTTTGTAGATAAGAGAATGAGGTAAAAAAATAAATAAATAAAATCTTTTCAAAAAATGTATATCATACAAAGTACATGATCTGAAAAAAAAAAAAAAAAAGTGCTGAGCTTAGAGTGAGAAAGACTTGCCAAAAAAGAAAAATGTCAAATTTAGACAGGTTATTTGGGAATCTTTTCCAACAATCAAAAAACAGAGTGGGCTAATGAAAGCAGTAAGGGTAACTTCTCATTGAAAATAAGAAAGAAAGAAAGAAAGAAAGAAAGAAAGAAAGAAAGAAAGAAAGAAAGAAAGAAAGAAAGAAAGAAAGAAAGAAAGAAAGAAAGAAAGAAAGAAAGAAAGAAAAGAAAAAGAAAGAAAGAAAGAAAAAAGAAAGAAAGAAAGAAAGAAAGAAAGAGAAGAAAGAAAGAAAGAAAGAAAAAAAAAAGAAAGAAAGAAAGAAAGAAAGAAAGAAAGAAAAGGAAAGAAAGAAAGAAAAGAAAAGAAAAAGGAGGAAATCTTCAGATATTTATAAACTTAGGTAAGTACCTAAATTTTCAAGAGACCTAGGCTATTCTGTGACTATAAATTGCAGAGAAGGTTGTAAAATTGCTTTAGTGGAAGTAGTTTCTTTCTTCAGGATATTCTTATTTGAAGAAATCAAAGGTTCAGAACCTATCTGCCCTATATATAAAGTAAATGCAAAGTAATATCAGCTATGTGGGAGCTAAATCTGAAGGAAATCTACAATGTTATTTCATTTGGGCCTTGAAAATAAAAAAAAAAAAAAAGAAAAGAAAAAAGAAAGCAACCTTCTGATGTGGCAAAGGACAAGTTTTTTTGTGTTTTTTTTTTCCCTTAATGCAGTCTAGATTAGTGAAAAATTTGAAATAGGGACTTGGGGCATTTGAGTACTGATTACAGAAACCTGGATAGCTGGAATTGTAAGCACATATTTTCTCTTTCCCCTTCCTTTCCATTGCACTTACCTCACAGCCATCTCTATGGAATCGGGGTCATTGTTAAGAGGAAAATGGAAGGAACAAGAGTAGTGCTTGTAAAAAATAAGACCAGCTAACCTAACATCTTTTCCCCATACTTTTCACTCCCTATATACATCAAAATCAGAGGCTGACTGAAAAGCTCAGGGGTGAGAACTGAATAACTCTGGGCGTCATATTGATATTAATGACATCTATTTCCTTAAGAGAGAATAAGCAGGAAAGGTCACCAATAAGTTGCTATTGGAGTACATTTGGTCCACTGTCATCAAAGACCTGTTTCTCACCACTGCTGAGCCAGTCTGACCATGGGAGGAGAATGGAAGACAGCAGGGCACAGAAACAACCACCGCTGAATGATTAAAGCAGGGTGATCTAAGCAAAGGAGCTTGAAGAAAAGCATAAAGGATACACTGCAGCACAGTATGAAGCAATATAACTTAACTGTTGATTGCTGAGAAGTGAAACCAGCTGGCAGACTGTGCTGGCATTCAGCAGTCAGAGAAGGAATGACTCGGTGAGAACAAAAGCATCATGCTGTGTGTGAGGAAAGGATATAGTCACATAGATGACAGGCTCTACAAGCAGTGACCAGAGTAGCTAATCAGCACACTGACTATGTACATACTCAATGGGGAAAGGAATGCTATCAGTGGAGCTATTCAGATATGAAATTGGGCTCTCTGTTGTCCATTAGTTAGGCTTTTCAATTCTTCAAAGACTTTAGAGTATGACTCCTAGTAATAAAAGGTTGGGCTTTTGTTTCGGAGGTTTTTTTTTTTTTTTTAACAGTGAATCTATTAGTCACAATTTATCATTGTAAGGATTTCTTCAACTATAAAGTGTGTTGTGATTTAAAGAATAATTGACTTGGGGTCAGAAAAACTGAATTCAAATTTTAACTCTTTCAGTCACTATTAGTGTAACAATGAGCGAGTCCTTTTCATTTTCTGGGATTTAATTACTTTGGCCATAAAATACAAATGTCAAACTAGTTGAATCTTAAAGTTCCTCTGCTAGCTTTAAAAGTCATAGTTTTTTAAAGCGAACAGATATTAGTGATTTTTTTTTGCCAAGTTCTTATTCACATATGACCATTGATCAACAACCCATTGATTCAGAACCCTTGTAAGTCATCACTCACACTCCCTTTCCTATGGCCCACTGCCCTATTTTCCCCCTTGTTTTATTATTTTTTGTTATATATGCATAGTAACCTTTAATACACATTTCTTTATGAATTATATTGGGAGAGAAAAATCAGAACAAAAGAAAAAACCAAGAACTAAAACAAACAAACAAAAAGAAGTGAACATAACATGTATTAATTTACATTCAATATTCATATTTTTTCTGGAGGCAGATAGCACTTTCTATGGAAAGTTTATTGGAACTGCCGTGGATCACTAAACCACTGAGAAGAACCAAATCTTTCATAATCGATCATTGCACAATCTTGCTATTACTACGTACAATGTATTCCTTGTTCACCTTGTTTCATTCAGCATTAGTTCATGTAAACATTTCCAGACTTTTCTAAAATCAGCTTGTTCATTTTTTAATAGAACAATAATATTCCATTACCTTCACATAACACAGCTTATTCAGCCATTCCCCAAATGATGGGTATCTACTCCTTTTCCAATTCTTTGCTACCACAAAAAGAGCTGCTTCAAACTTTTTTGCACACATGGGGCCTTGTCTCTCCTTTATGATTTCCTTGTATGGATTCAGTTTGCTGCCCTGTTTTTTATTTCCTTCCCTCTCAACTCTCCCATTCCAAAGCCACTCATCCCTTTCATGGAATTCTTATTCCCTAGGCAATAAAAATTTTTTTATGTTTTTTTTTTTAATCCTGTCTTTTCCATTCTCACTCCTTTTATTTTCTGTTGTTATATTTATTTTCTGTTATTGAAACCTGACTCAATGTTAATAACACAGTATCCTTGACCACCTCTTCTTTCCAATATTGGTTGTATCTTTACTAATTACCCTCAGCTCGTGAATGAAGGCAAGAGAGTTGGAATATTTCTTATTTCTCCATTGTAACTTGTAGATATCATTACTCAGTACATTTTACTCCATTAAGATTCATATCTAGCACCCAATAAAAATCTTCAGAGCTATGATCTACAAACTTCTGTCACTCTCCTTTTTTTTTCTTCTTTATTTCATTTTCTCCATTTTTAAGGAGTAAAATATCAAATAACAAACCATACTTTATTATTAAACATCTACTCTATTGTCTCACTATAACATGATGGCAATTGTTGACCTTGGGTTCTCAAAGACTCAAGAAAGTTGGCTTTCAGAAAAAAAAAAAAAAAGTGATGATTTTCCCCCCACTATGACATGTTCCTTTGTTTCTTCAATGTATTGGGAAATATAGTCCCATATGAAGTAAGAGGGACTATACAATTAAACAACTTTTGAAAACAATTTGGAATGTAAAAAAAAACCAACTATTCAATCAGCTTCTTAATATTCTAACTTTGGATGACTAAAAATCAATAGTTTACCTCTTACTATTTCTCTCAAAGTTAAATATGCAATTTATTTTAAGCATTTGAAGTCATATGAAACTATTAAAAATTTAGCTCATATTTCAAATGAAAAAATGTTTAATTTCTTATTTTCTGGAAGGAAAGATAATTTGGGATAGTTAATTTTACATGAGATACATTAAAAATTCATAAAATTTGTTAGACATACCTTATTTTATTATTATTATTTTAAAATAAGAAATAATTGTCCTTAAATGCAATATTCTTTGCTCTGTCTTCTTTATTAATTTTTTTTTTTGTTTTTCCCCTGAGAATCGTTATTTGCATAGCAGTTTTCAGGCAGAAATTGTAGTTGTTGCATAATTATTTCATATGATATGATTATTAAAAAAGAAATGTATTTCAATGCGACTAATACTCTCCCTTAAACTTTTACAGATTTCTGGAACTGTCACAATAGCAAGCGTAGATGAAGGAAAAAATGATGAGTAATACATTTTGTGTCACCAATTTTTAAAAGATGTATTTTTGTATAAAAATAGTTATTTAATATTGTTTAAAGAAGTATAATTTTACTTGAAGAATTGTCCAAAAGTGTATAAGCTACATTTTGAATCACAAAGATAATTTTTATGTTGTTTTCTTAATATCTGGAAATGGCATGCTTATTTTCCAGGGATTAATTGTCCAAATCAGTGCTAACAACTTCTATAAAGTTAAAAGAGGGAAATATTAATTCATTTTTAAAATCCTTAATACTTCTGATGGAAGTGGATTTCTTCAACAAAGAGATCTAACTCAGTTTCAATTGATCAATGATGGACAGCAGCTACACCCAAAGAAAGAACACTGGGAAATGAATGTACTGTTTGTATTTTTGTTTTTCTTCCCGGGGCATTTTTACCTTCTGAATCCAATTCTTCCTATGCAGCAAGAGAACTATTCGGTTCTGCACATATATATTGTATCTAGGATATACTGTGCCATTGGGGGAGGGAGTGAAGAGAAGGAGGGGAAAAGTCGGAACAGAAGCGAGTGCAAGGGATAATGTTTAAAAAATTACCCAGGGATGGGTTCTGTCAATAAAAAAGTTATAATTATGGGGGGAAAAAAAAGCTATATAAGCATATAAGCTCTAATAAAGGCATTTAAAAGCCAAAAATAAATAAATAAAGTTCTTACTCCTTCAGAATAATAGTATTATATATCTATCAATAAAATATATTTTTATTCTCAAGTCTTGTTTCTTAATTTAAGCCTGTTATTTTTCTTCTTTTTTCTATTTTTGTTCCATTTTTTCCCTAGTTTCCCTTGTTCTTTCCTCCTTTCTTTTTATTTAATTATTTACTTCTCTATCCCTTCTTCTCTCCTTCCTTCCTTTATTATTTCATTCCCTCCTTCCTTCCTCTTCCATTTTTGCCCTTTTATTCAATCCCTCTTTCTCTTTTCTCTTCTTCCTTCCCTCCCTCCCTTCCTTCCTTCTATCTTTCCCTTCTTCCTTCCTGCCTTCCTTCCTTCCTTCCTTCCTTCCTTTCTTTCTTTCTTTCATTCTTCTTTTCTTTCATTTTTTCTTTCTTTCTTCTTCCTTTCTTCCTGACTTCCTTTTCCCCTCTTTTATCTTTCTCATTCCCCTTTCTTTTATCACTTTTTCTTCTTTTTTCATTCTATGTATGTGTATATATGTTTATGTGTATTTGACATATTATATGACTATCCTCTTTATATGTGATATGAAATATACAAGAAACAAAACATGAATCCTGCCCTAAAGATACAGAAATATAATTGAGGGAACAAGAGATAAGTTACAAGTAAACATATTAACTATAAAAAAGATTGCTAATAGTAGAAAAAAAAATCTAGAAGATCATGACCATTTCATACTATTCCAGTTCCCCATAGTAGAAATCAGATTCCTGTCTCTCTGATTTACTCTTTAGGTACTTATGGGAGAAGGAAGAATAAAAAGCTTTTGAAGACATTTTTCTTCTGTACAATCCAGGGAGAAAGCAAAAAGAAATGCAGAAATTTATCTTTTCTGTGAAATTTCATGGAAATTTCTTTTCTATATTTCTTGGCAAAAATATATACATCTTTATTCCAGCCTGGGAAAACTGATTTTAAGTTTCTTACAGTTTTGCAGAGAAATGATCACAGAGCAGGTCCTTACCATAATTGATGTTGTTTTAAATTAAATGTGAAGTGAATATAGGACCAGATGATGGAGTTCCATATTAAATAATTTCTAATCTATTTTCCAAGTCAGAACTTAGTAAGGCATAAAGATTATTTTTTCAGGGTTAGGTGCGTATAAAGACATTATAAAAAAACTATTTTAAATAAAGTAAGACAACATTGGTATATAATGGGGATTATTTTTGAAGAAGGGAGATCTGGCAATAGAATCTGGCAATGATTTTTATTTAGTTGTATCATAGATGTCTTTGGAAGTCTCACGGAAACTACAGATAAATTCTTAGAATGTTTTTGAATATTTGAAGGAAAATCTAAATTTTAGTTAGTGTTCTAATAAAATAAAGATGTGTTTGTTTATTTGTTTATTTTCATTCACTTTCATGGACTATTCAATGGTGCACAGACCCCATAATAAAAACAATTATGGATAATTTTGGTAATTTAGAATGTTAATGAAAATGTAACAAGATGATTGTAAGTGATGCTATCAAATGCTCTACTAAAATATAGATAAAATCTAATTATACTATTCTTATTTTCTATGTATGTATTTTGTGAATTGACCTAGAAAGCAAAATATCACAAATTATAATTTCTAAAGAGAATAAATTTTACTAAAGCATTAATATATAAAAATAAAGATTTAAATTTTATCAGGTTATTTAGCTTGTTTTCCCTCTACATTTACATAATTATAAATATATGTATGTATGCAAGCACATATATATATATATATATATATATACACATACATATAGGAAAATATAATAAAATTAGGATATCAGCAAATTTTATAGCAATTAGCCTACAAAAGATATACAAGAGAATTGCATTAATATGACTATAAAATAACTTGAAAAAATAAAATTCTTAAGCAACTGAAGACATTCAATTTTAATAGCTGGTCTTGTCAAAATAATAAAAGAAAATTATAAAGTCATCCAAATTGTAGATTTTGTGCCATACCAATTAAATTAATAAATGAATGCTTTATAGAATTATAGAAGAATAGCCTAGGAAAAGTGAATAATGTCAAATAACCTAAGACAAATTATAAGCTACTACTAGAGCTCAAATTATATTATTAAGTAGAAATTACCAAAATTATCCAATATTCAATTTTTAAAAATGGAATAGAAAAGAAGACATGGAAATAATTGATTATTGAAATTTAGTGTTCAATAAATGTATGATCATATTCTACTAGGAAAGTTTTATCTATTTGACAATAGATTCTGGGAAGATACAAAGTAATCTAGTAAAAAATAAGTTTTGGATAGCATCTAACAAATGTCTAATGCAATAAATTAGAAACAAAAATATGAAATAACTATAATATTATCAGAAAGATTAGAGAATGGAAAGTGATATCTTGTACAAGTATGAACAGAATATACATTTGTAATAAAAATGGGCGTATTTTTAAACTGGAAACCATGAAGTCCATAAATAGGACTGTCTGTGAACTTGAATGGAAGAAAATTGCAACTATTTTCACTAATCTTTTCTTTCTTTGTAGTTTTCTCTATTTTATTTTATATGTTTAAAAATATTACTCTAAAAAGCAGAAAATAGTTTTCTCCAAATTACAAAATGGCTCTAAGACATCAAAGGTTGAGAATTCCAATAACAGAAAAACAGACAATCTGAAAGACGTAATGAAAAGAAAAGGAAAATATTAAGGGCAGTGGATTAGCAGTCAGGTCAAGGAATGGCAAAATGTATTGTTGAGGTAGTTATCATTTAATCAGCAGCATCTATTAACCACCTGCAATACAATAGGTCCTGATAAAAAGAAAAAAAAAAGTTCAAGGGTCTGAGATTCTATCAAGAAAGATGACAAGCACATATGTTAGTGCATTCAAAATAGATATAAATCATATTGGTAAAGGAATCACTTGTAGTTGGAAAAACAAAATGGTATGAATGTACTAATTAGTGATTGAACTGAACCTTAAAGAAATGAGTTCTAAGATGTACAAGTGATGGAGAAATTTTACCCTAGGCATTGAGGAAAGCCAGCATAAATGACAGATGGAAATTGAAGGGTAATTTAAGAGGAACAATAGGTCAATTTCATTCAATCAAAAAATCTATAAAAAGAAATAAAAAGAAAAAATATGTAAGGTTGCAACAGTAGGTTGAGAACTTGTTGTACAAGGCTTTAAATGTAAGAGAATGATCATTTTGAAATTATGAAAAGGAAAACAAAAAAATGGTACTATTTTTACCAGAGAAAGATTGACTCCAATGGAGAAGGATAGCAAGATATTGAGAAAGACTAAATATAAAGATGGACAATTACAAGAGTACATATTTCAGGCTTCTTTAGCTCTGTACATTAGCACCTCCAAGTTTCATTTGATGGAAAAAACCACATGGGAAATAAAAGTGTCATCATTTGCACAGATTACAGCCCTATACATGGATTATGAATCATTGGTTTGAGACTTTTATACTCAAGGAAAAATAATGTATAAGCACACCACACATTAGAATTCTAGCAGGATTATAAAGAATGTCTACCTTTGTAAATCACATAATGCATATAATAAATTGAAAAAATACATTCTAATCAACGATATTATCTAGTCTACATATATAATAATATAATTTCCTTAAGGAAGAGCTTACCCACACCCCCTGTACTCATTGCTTTTCAGTAATAAGATCTGAGTTCTACTTGTTTCCCTCTCTTTGTTTACAGGATACTACATGCTCATTAACAGATTCTAACAAGGGCAAGTTGTAATTGGTGCCTATATAAATTAGAGAACAAATTAGTAGTGAAAGTTAAAAAGAGAATATGGGGAAAAAATACATAATTAGTTTTGCAAGTATACAATGCATTGACACTGTTATCCTTATAAAGTGCAAATATCAGATATATCACATGCTGTATATAAGTATCCTAGGAGGATGGAGCCAAGATGGCAGAGAGGACACACACTTCTTTCTGATTTTCTCCCATAACCCTCAGATAATTACCAAATTCAGCCTCTGAATTATTTATGATTGACATAATCCATGAATATTGGGAGGGCAACAAATTACCAGCAGAAGATAATTTCAAAGATTGCCCAATAAGATCTGTTTTGGTTGGGCCCAGAAGGATGTGGCCAGGCACAAGCAGCCTGTGCAGGCACACCAGAACATGCTGTGCAGACGCAGGATGGGGTATGGATGCCATGTGGTGATGAAGACTCCCCACAGTGGAGAATATAGGGAGATGATTCTACAGCAGTGTTGGCTACTCTGCCCTGGTTGCAAGCTTGAAGATCTGCAGAGAAGATATAAAACATCCAACACAAACTCAAAAGGTAAAAAGTGAAACCTGAAACGAAGGAGTCTCATGGGACCTGGCCACATACACCCAGCACCAGGAGTGAGTCAGCACAGGCTCAATACAGCTGTTGTTGCTTGTAGAGGAAGCTTGGAAAACATCCCTTGACCTAAAAGCAGAACCCAACTTTTTAAAAAAAATGAGTAAAAAGGCAAAGAGAACTCTGAACATAGATAGTTTTTGTGGTGAAAGGGAAGAACAGATTTTAAACACTGAGGAAACTAAAAGCAGATTGTTTCCAGATGAAGCCTCAAAAGGTGATATAAACTGGTACCCACACAAAGCTCTCCTAGAAGAAATTAAAAAGGATCTTAAAGAGAGCTAAAAGAAAAATGGGGAAAGGAAATGAAAACTTTGGAAGACAGTTTGGAAAAGGCATATAATTCATTAAAAGATAGATTTGGCCAAATGGAAAAAGAAAACAACTCTCTGAAAAACAGAACTTGTGAAACAGAAAAAGGATATAACTTAAAAAAAAAAAAAACCCAGAATTTTTGAAATGGAAAAAAAATGCAACAAAACAACTCATTTAAAAACTCAGTTGCACAAATACAAAGAGAAGTAGAAAAGTAAATGAAGAAAGTAATTAACTAAAAATCAGAACTGAGCAAATGGAAATGAGTGACTCAGTGAAATAATAAGAATCGGTCAAACAAAACAAAAAAACTGAAAAATATAGAAAAAAATGTAAAATACCTACTTTGGAAAACAACGGACCTGGAAAATAGATCTGGAAGAGACAATCTAAGGATTATTGGACTCCCTGAAAACCATGATGAAAAAAAGAGCCTAGACACTATTTTTCAGGAAATCATAAAAGACAACTGCCCTGATGTCATAGAAGCAGAAAGTAAAATAGCCATTGAAAGAATTCACCGAACACCTCCTCAAAGAGATCCCAAAATTAAAATTCCAAAGTATATCATGGCTAAATTTCAAAACTATCAAACCAGGGAAAAATATTACAAGCAGTCAGAAAAAAATAATTCAAATACTGAGGAGCCACAATAAAGATTACCCAGGATCTAGCAGTTTCTACCTTAAAGGACTGGAAGGCCTGGAATCTGATATTCTGTAAGAAAAAGGAACATGGAATGCAGCCAAGAATAAACTACCCCAATAAAATGAGCATTTTATTCCAGGGAATAAGATAGGCATTTAATGAAACAGGTGAATTCCATTTATGCGGATGAAAAGACCAGAGCTAAAAAAAAAAAAAAAAAAAAAAAAAAAATGAGCCCCAAATAAAGGACTCAAGAGAAACATAAAAACATAAAAAGAACTCTTGAGAATTGTATTTCTGTTAAGGGTATACATAGAGAGGCATAATTTGATTTTATTATTATAATATAAAACAGGAACTTGAGGGTGGAAAGAGAATTGTACCAGAAACAAAGAAAAGTGGAGGTAAAATGAGGGAAATTACATCTCAGGAACAGGCAAAGGAAACCTATTATATTTGAGGGAAAAAAAGAGAGACATGAACAGTGTGTTAATTTACTCTCATCAGATTTAGCTCAAAGAGAAAATATTAGGCATATTTGGTTTACAGAGAAAATTCTCACAGCTTTTTGAAAAGTGGGAGGGGAAAGGGGGAAAAGAAAAGGGTAAGCTATATAGAAGGGAAAATGGAAATAGTAAGGGAGAGGTATAAGAAAGGGGGAGGGACTCAAAAGAGGGAGGGCTGCTTAAGGCAAGTGGTGGTTATAAGTTAAATACTGGGGAGCAAGGAAAGGGGAAAAGGAAAGAGAAAAGTATTACCTGGGGATAATAAGATGACAGGAAATATAGAGTTAGTAGTTCTAACCATCAATGTGAATGAGGTGAACTCTCTCAAAAAGTGGATATGGATAACAGAATGTATTAAAAGCCAGAATCCTACAATATGTTGTATACAAGACACACATTTAAAGCAAAGAGATAAATACAGAGTAAAGATAAAAGGCTGGAGCCAAATCTATTATTCTTCAGTAAAGTAAAAAAAGTAAGGGTAGCCATCCCAATCTCAGAACAAGCAAAAGCAAAATTTGATCTAATTAAAAGAGATAAGGAAGGAAAGTCTATTTTACTAAAGGGTAAAAAAGATAATGAAGTAATATCAATACATATGCACCAAGTGGTATAGCATGAAAATTCCTAAATGAGAAGTTGAGAGCTGCAAAAAGAAATAGACAGCAAAATTATAATAGTGGAAGATCTTAACCTTGCTCTCTCAGGCTATATAAATCAAACCATAAAATAAATAAGAAAGAAGTTAAAGAGATAAATAGAATATTAGAAAAGTTATTTATGATAGATATATGGAGAAAACTGAATGGAGATAGAAAGGAGTATACTTTCTTCTTGGCAGTTCATGCAACCTATACAAAAATTGACCATAAATTAGAACATAAGGACCTCAAACTCAAATGCAGAAAGGCAGAAATAGTAAATGCATTTTTTTCAGATCACAATGCAATAGAAATTACATTCACTCTTTCTATTATTGTTTGCTTACATTTTTGTTTTCCTTCTCAGTTTTTTTTTCCTTTCTAGATATGATTTTTTTGTGTAGCAAGATTATTGTAAAAATATGTATACACATATTGAATTTAACATATATTTTAACATATTTAACATATGTTAGAGTATCTGACATGTAAGGGAGAGGGTAGAGGGAAGAAGGGGGAAATTTGGAACAGAAGGTTTTGCAAGGGTCAATGTTGAAAGATTTACCATGCGTATATTTTATAAATAAAAAGCTCTATCTAATAAAATAAATTGAAAAAAAACAAATACATCAAACCCCCCAAAAAATAAGTATCCCAGGAAAATAAAGCAGTCCATAATAATGAGGGGTTGAAAGTAACATTTTTGGAAACAAGTATTACATTATACAAATAGGCATTAGAATTCAAGATGGTATTCAGATCTTCCTAGAAATAAATCAAGAACCAATGTGTATGAAAGGTAAAGAGCAAATGAAGTGTGAGTAGCTTACTTACTTACTTTCATTTTTCAAATCAGTGGCCATAGCCCTTGCAAACTAGGTTTTAGAGGAAAGCCATCCTTTGAAGAAAGAAGTCAAAGGAAAGATTCATCTCTGCAAATAGAATTTTGTGGCCTTCTCTCCTCATAACTGGTCCCACCAGAACACTGGCAACTGTGCTTATTTTGTTTACTAGCACCATCTGTGTCTGTACTTATATGCTATAATTTTAAGACATAATGAATAATTTTAATATATAGAAATATTGAAAAAAATGAAAATACATATACTGAAAGTATATGCTATGTTTTTACTCATGTACTATACAACAAAAGTCTGGAAATCACTAAGGGAATTATTACAAATGAAAGACTGTTTATAACTAAGATATAAAGCTATATAGAAAAAGAAAAATCTCATATAATTGGATGAACAGCCATTAAGCTAATCATTTCATAATTATATTGTAGGAATGTTAAAGACTATGAATTGGGCCCATGATTAAATAGGAGGAATAGAGTGGGCTTACTTTTTTTTTTCAGAAAGTAGTTTATTTATTACCATGATGCCAAATTGTTCCCCAACACAAAATATCTAACATTTAAACAAAAAAATGTTCTTCTGGTGATAGATATAAGTCAGATATTAATCACTCAAAAAGAAATCATATTTGCTATTTAACACAAGGAATATAAGAAAGAGGTCTTGGACATTTCAGACTGTTGCATGTTACCACTGAATACTTGTACTTAAGAAATGGCATAAAACAATGTTAAACTTAAAAAGAAGTATTGGTTACTCATGTGTATGTAAGGATCTCTTTGGATTACATATTGATTTAGTTTTAACATGTAATTCTGTTTATATTTTATTGTGTTTTATTAATATTGTTGACTATTTCCCCATTTAATCTGATTTTTTAAGCACTCAGGAGTGTTGGGCAGTTTCATGTAGCCCAAAAGCTATGTATTCTACAACTCTGGCATAAAAAAAAATCTTCATTCAGGAAATATATTATCTGAAAAGGTAAGTCAGTAGAAAGAGTGACAACAGAAACATAATCTAAATAGTATAATACTTCCGCAAAACTGTTAACAGACCTACAGGAAAAAAAAAAAAAAAAAACAACTAGCTTTTTGGGTTAATCTCATTTGGAGGATTTTTTGAAGGCAATAAAAAGAATAGGTATATTGTAATTGGTATTCACATGGAATGAGATCAAATATGTACTGAAGCCTTTAAATATTCACTTACAAAGGAATTTCTAATTCTTGGTGATGTCAGAACATGAAAGAAAACATCTTATTAGATAGAAAGTTTTATGCTAATAGTAAGTGCCCAAGCAGATGCAAGATAAGCATTTCTTGGGAATATTTAGATAGATTTCATATATATAAATTCATTTTCTAATCTATAATTTTGATTAAGTGAAGTTGTCTTCTTCTTTGATCACATAACTCTTATTAATATTACCAGCAATGTTAGAAATTATCTATCCACCTATTATACACATTCCAAAGCATTTCCCCCCAAAATCTCTCATAGCAATGTTTGTAATAGTAATATTAGGTAGTGAAGCAGCTATAATTATGCTGATTTGGAGAAGAGAAAAGGATCTCAGAGAAGTTACTTGTCCAATGACAAGTAACTACCTAGAAACTCCATTGTATAGTCAATAAAAAGTATCTCTACATTCAAGAAAAAGCATACAGATTGTACAAAATTGTAGTAGTTGACAATGCTCCAACTTACTATTTCTGATACTTTTAGTTTTCACTATTTAACTTTTTTTTTGATTTAAATATTTACTTGACATGAAAACTAGAAAATTATGCTTTAAATATATATTGCAATTATAGAAAATTTTAATACTATTACACATTTAGAGTTGGAAGGCAGGAAGGAAAGAGAATAAACATTTATATAGAGCCTATTAAAAGCAAGGCATTGTAATAAATGCTTTACAAATTTCTCAGTTGATCTTCACAACAACTCTGCAAGGTAGGTGCTGTTGTTATCTCCATTTTATAGTTGAGAAATCTGAGGCAAATAGAGGTTAAGTAGGATTTGCTTAGGATCACCATGCTAGTAAATATATTTGATCCAATATATTGCTGACTCTAGATCTGGTGGTCTATCCTTGGTACCCTCTAAATGTTCTACTAATTTTTCAGAAGATGAAACTGAGGTTTAAACTCTTAAACCTCACATTATATTAGTGTGATATAGATGGTTCAATTCTGAGACAGAATTGTAATGCAGGTTTTCCTCACTTCTGCTCCAGTGCCTATTCAATATAGATGATGCTTTTCAGGTTAAAAAACAAACAAACAAAATATCCTTTTGTACTCTTAGGCTTTGCCTTACAAGGGCTATGAAGGCAGCTGAAGAAGGTTTCATGGTTGAACTTGGTTAATGAAGATGACAAGATCATCTGTTGCATCTTGGGCCATTGTCAATCATCATGACTTTGGTCCTACCAGTGAACCTCAATGATTCTGAAAGAATGAAGTTGACACCTTTTATCCACTCTGCCTCACTTAAATCTAAATCACACACAAATTAAGGCATCACTCATGAAGCTATTTCACTACCCTACATCTTGAAAGTGCTGACTATGACCAATTAGGAATAAAACTTAGTACTTCTACTTAAGTTGAATATTCTTTCATCTATGATAATCCCTTTCTAGGAGTCTATATCAGAAATTGTTCTTAAGTTATACAATATTGTTAAACCATTTTCTACCATTTCTAGAATATCACATATGTTCAAGGAGCTCATCCTATCAATGAGTAAGTCTGGAAGGACACTAATAAAAACGTTCCTAGATAGTTAGATAGATAGATAGATAGATGGAAGGAAAAACAAAACTCCTTTTAATATGCCTTCCAAAGTTTCTTTCTACCACATTCTGTTGTATGAAAAAAAAACTTATTTTATATATAATAACAAAATTATTTACCAACATTTAGGCAGTGCTCTGAGGTTTCACAATTGATTTATAATAGCAGTTAACTGGAAATCAAGTGGATGCCCACCACTTGGGGAATGGCAGTTATGGTATATAAATGTAATGGAATAGTATTATTCCATAAAAAATGATGAGCATGCTGATTTCAAAAAAGCCTGGAAAGACTTACATGAACTGATGCTAAGTGAAGTGAGGAGAACCAAGAGAACATTGAATGCTATAACACCAAGATCAACTGTGACAGACTTCACTCTTTTCAACCATGAGGTTTTTCTAAGCAATTGCAATAGACTTGTGAAGAAAAGTGACATCTACATCCAGAAAGAGAACTATGGAGACTGAATTTGGATCAAAGTATAATATTTTCATCTTATTTTGTTGTTTTTGTTTGTTTGCTTGCTTGTATGCTTGTTTTTTTTTCCTTTCTCCTGTTTTTGTTTCCCTTTTGATCTGATTTTTCTTGAGCAGTTTAATGAATATGAAAATATGTTTAGAAGAATTGCACATGTTTAACCTATAGTGATTGCTTGCTATCTTGGACAGGGGGAAGGGGAGAAGAAAGGGAGAAAAATTTGGAAAGGTAGTACATATTTAATAAATATCTGTTTCCTTCATACCTCCCTCTGCCCTTTCCTCTTCTCTCCTCTCTTCTCTCCTCTTCTCTCTTCTCTTCTCTTCTCCTCTCCTTTCCCTTCCATCTCCTTCCTTATCTTTCCTTTCCTTTTCTTTTCTTTTCCTTTCCTTTCCTTTTCCTTTTCTTTTCCTTTTCCTTTTCCTTTTCTTTCCTTTTCCTTTTTTCCTTTTCCTTTTCCTTTCCTTTTTCCTTTTCATTTCATAGCTTGTTATTGTAATCTACTTTAGTCTTCAGGTCTAGGAGATGCTCTTCTGGACTCAGGTACTCTTTTCATTCTCCCCTGTGGCCTGGAATAGAAACCAAGAGCTCAACCCTTTTTGTGAATGTCCACAGACAACAATGTTTCTGCTTTACTGTTTCTGCCCTGTCTAAGCAAGTGTTGGTTCCTTCTTGCTCAAAGCCACAGAGCTTGTCAGCACAGCCTGAGCTGCCATCCCTTATCAGTAGAGGTTCCCTCAATCTTAACTTGCTCAGATGTCCTCCTCCCCACACTGTCTAGAAAATGAAAATTCTTATAGTTGGGACTGAAGTAATGTACCTATCTAGCTATCTCCAGGGCTCTAGGTTTGCTGTTTAAGGAGAGCTAGGATGGAGGTCGTTATATTTCACAAGTTGCCAAACATCAATCCTGATATCTTTCTTCAGATTTTTTTTGGTTGTCCTATGAGAACCACTGTTCTATTCAAACTCTCGTTTATTTTTACTGTTCCACTGTTGTCCTGAAAAGCTCTTTTATCTTGTTCATGAATAAAATCTGGAAAGCTTGGAATTCCCTGTTCTACTCCACTATTTTCCCAGTATCCTTTCCTGCTGTTAAGTGTTTGATGCTAGATTTGAGCTAAGATTTATAACCCTCCTATTGTCAGTCATGCAATGAAAATAAGATTTTTCTTTCATTTTGGTGAAGTAAATTATGTATATAGTAGATTTATTATCTGTACACAATCACCTATTATTCTGTACTGGTTCTATGCAAGCTAAAATCTTCTTCCAGAATGGTGGGGAAATAATGTTTCCTTTTCTCCATAAAGAAGCTTGAAAATGTTGGCAAAGAGACCCCAGGGATTGGGCTTAGTAAATGCTAAATCAAGCAATTATCATTTCAGAATTGTAAACATGGTAACAGAAATATTGTTTGCTAAAAAGGTTTGTACACATCTCCTTCATCAGTAATCAATATAAAGATGTGGGATCATATGGTGTAGTCAATTACTATTGTCCAGCAAAACACTTACAAAATAGGAATTAATCAAAGCATACACATCCTTATTGAAGATAATGGAGATCCATAGAATGCAATGATTGCTAAGGTTGTAAATTAAGCTGTCTCACTTGTACTTTCATTTTTTATTCACTTTATTCTGATTCTTTTTTCCCTCCTTCCTAATTTTTTTTTTTCTAAAATGGTACTTAAGGATTTTTCTACTTAGTTTATACAAATTCAATTTTGGAAATAGTAATCTTAGGATTGCAGTTTACAAATTTGAAAACAAAATTAACACTGTTAACAATTTTGGTTCATTGAATGTTTGTATAAATAAAAGCTGTACTACAAATAGATATATTAATGAGAATTTTAAATACTTGCCTAAAGTCTTTGAGCAAAGAGAATCTGAAAGGTAGAGTGGTTCAGTAAACAAGTGTCAGATGTTGACTCAAAGGACTGGTATAAACTGTATGATCTTGGGGGGGAAATCACTTTTACTCTCTTGGCTTGTGTTGCCAATCTATAGAGTAAAGAAATTAGACAAAATGTCCTACAAAGGCCCTTTTAATTCTAAAGGTTTGGTTTGTAATTCAGCAATTCTATTCTTTTGATACCCTATTCCCTTGCAGTTGTATGCTTCCATTGTCTTCACCATTCTCCACAATGAAATATTTTAAAATTCATGATTCTTTCATTTCACACTATTTATTGTGAAAATGTTTAACCTGAGCTTTTGTCTTCACTTTCCCCAATAATCACTTTTACCTTTTCTTTAAGCCCAAACTACATTTGATCTTAGCTATGTGTAATCTATATTTAAAATTATATTTCTGTGCAATATCATTTCAAAGATCTTATTCTTTTGCTTTGCACGCATGTCCATATTTTATGCTCAAAGACTGCAGATACTAGACTAATTCTATGAAATAATTAATGATTAGATTTGATATAAAATGTTTATATTAATATCATATATGCAAGTTGTATATTCTCCAGGATCTTTTCAGTTCACTTTGAAGTTAAGTTGTCAAATAAAAATTGGGCAAACATGTATCTTATATCTCTCATTGATTTTCAGTATTTTTTCTATCATATTTACTTTCTCTCTGACTTCAAATGTTTTTTAAATTTGTATTTACAAAGACATACTCTGGTAAACCTGAAAATGAGAATTTAATCACAATCTACTATGAGCATCCTTAAAAATTACCAAACATACAACAGCTGCCATCTCATCAATGTTTGGTTTGCTTCTCTCCAAATTACTACATATATCATTCTTGACATTGAAAGTGATAAAGAATTGAAACACAGTTTTCAAATTCACTAAGACTCACAAGCAAGACAAATAGGGTTGAATAATCTTATTACCAAATACTTGCCATGCATATAAATGTATGTAAAAGTGTATATGTGGGTATATGAATAATATACACTCAATAATTACTCGATGAGTTTTCTGTTCATAATATAAAAAAAAAAATTAGTAACACATATAAAATATTTAAGTAGGTTTCTTCTTTTTAAATGTCCTAAAATAAAAGTAGCATAATATCTTATATTTCTTCATATTGTTATTTTCTTTGTCTCCCTAGACAATTGAATGTCTAGACATTTCACTAGAGTAATCATTGCAGATTTATTGTTTGTTTCAGAAAATGTAATTATTATATTATTTATATTAATTTATTTACTTAAATCATATTTAATATTATTTATATGATTATAGATTGTTTGAATCTTGAATGTATTGACCTGTAACTCTACAGAAATACAAGAAGTAGCAGCAAGGAATTTTGTTTTCTCTCAGGTCCTAGATCCACTGAAAACATTCTTATTTTGGGCCTCTATACCCAACTCTTGTTTTGAGTACACCCTCTTTTTTACTGGCTTAGCTCAAATCTTACTGAATATTTATAATGAGTGATATCCATCTCAAATGCTTGTCTTCTTAACCAAACTGTTTAAGTGTGAACATATGGTTGTTTGAGTTTCCTTGTGGAAATTCTATATAATATAAACCTTATGGAGCACATAAGAAGACGGCATATATAATTTATTTTATTCAGTTTACTTTCCTCTTTCAAATGGTATAATCAATTTCTTTCTAAAACCATTTTTAGGGCTAAATTTTTCCTCACATAAATTATTATGAATCATCTCAGATCAGTAGTTCCAGCTCTGTAATATCATGATATTGATATCTAATGTGGAACTGAGGCAATAAATATTTTTTTTACTAAATATCCATATTTGTTCAAGCTTCTCTATTAATCAGAGGAAGCCAGACTCACCTGAGAATCAAAATCAGACACTAGGGAGACAAAAAGAGCATTACTTAAGCTGCGTACATCAGAAATTCCTTACAATATTTGATCATCAGAAATTCCTTGCAGTGTTCACTTGCTAAACCAGGAATTACCCCTGCTAAGCAACAGAATTGACTCAGACTGATTCATATTGATCTCCAGCACAGTGACCAAATCTAATATCTCCATGATATACCTGAAAAAAACAGGGATAGCATGATAAGATTACTATGCAAGTACCCCAACCCATGTTGCATGATTATTTTCTTTATAATGTAATCATACTACAGTGTGATTATGAAGCAGGTTGTGGTCCCTTTAAGAAACTAGTCCTTTCAAAATGATTTATTCCTTTCTGATTGAAATTACTCCCAACCCTCCTAGCTGATGCATTATCAATTCAGGAAGCTAGGACCTTTGATTTACAAATCCTCCTTAAAAGCATCCCTTTGAATTCCAAAAGGAGAACCAGGCTTGTCCCCAGCCCCCATGGGATCTGAGCCAACTTGGGCCATCCAAGCCCCCATTCTGATGATCTGCTTGGGTTTTCCAACCCCCACCAAACAAATTCTAGCCCTCAATGAAAACCATCAAGGAGCCAACTTGGGACGCCACCCATCCTCAATATAAAAGGAGCCAGACTAAAATCCTCTCCTGGCAGAGGGTCCAAACACACCAGCTATGCCATGCTTGGCATCCCAAGACTCTCTGCCCACTAGAATACTGTTTCTGGTGCCCTCTTCTCTTTACCTAACCCTTTTTACTAACCAAACTTGAACCTTGTTCCAATCCCCATAATAAACCTCTTTTATCAATGTAGATTTTTTGGGTCTGTAAATTCCTTTACAGAGAACTGTTTATGCTGCTACTAGACCTCATTTAACTCCCTACCCTTGTGTCGAATCCAAAGGGGTTGCAGAGAAACTCCATTTGACTCCCTGTACCCCAAACCTGCCACTATACCTCATTTGGTTACTCCTTGACCACCAGTAATCCTAATTTCATTTGGTACCCCAAATCTAAACCTCATCAATTACACCACCCTCACTTTGTGATTTTTTTATTTTACAATCCCCATTGCCTAAGCTCACCCCGTTCAGATCTAACTAATGCTCCCATGTAAGATATTTATAAATGTCTTCCTACTTAGAATGAATAAATTCACAGATACCATCTAACACTGTTTGTCTTTTTTAGACAGAACTCTGAAAAAAGGTTGACATTGAATGTTCCATAATTCAAATAGGAAAGGAGTTTCTGGAGTGCGACTTCTCCCAGACAATGCTGGGACTTTGTCTCCTTGGGATTTATTTTTCTCTAAGTTCCTATTCTGATAAGGCAACTCTATCCATCCTCTAAGTTTCCTTCTTCTATCTTAGACTCCCACTTGTTCTATCATAGTTTACTTTCCTTTTTAAGCAAGTTTTGGGAGCAAAAAACACACAGCATTGTGTAAGCTTTTTCTGAAGGCATAAATGCAATTTGGAAATGAGTCAGCCAGAATCTAAATTAGCAAGCTGACCAGCAGAGGTGTTGCCCTTGCATCAGTCTTATGACCATAAATATTGACAGTGCTGCTGTTAGCTAACTAAAGACAGCCCTAAATTCTGTTGGCGATCCTCTAACCTGTCCAAATTGGTTTATCTTAAAAACAAATTAAATCAAAGGCTTATAAGAAGTCTAAATCACAGCTGAAATGTTTCTACTTGCTACTTGCTCATCTGTCCTTTCCACTTTCCCATTTAGCTCTAGGACCAGTTCCATTCTACCAACAGACAAGATCCCAATCAACCCCAGTCCTTTCTGTACTTGCTTTGGGGTTGCAGCCCTGCCCAGTTATGAGATCTAAATAATGATAGTAAAGTGTTTAATAAAATAACAAAGTGTTTAACAAATATGCTAAGCACTAAAATATCATTATTTATGTAACTGAATATAATTGTTCCATAACTGATAAGTCAAACATGGTTTAAAATAATCAACATAATAAAATCAATGAATTTTGTATATTTGGAATTTATACTTATAGAAATTTATATATCTGAAAATATGATTGGTGTCATCTTATTATTTATGTTATTATGTATTACTAAATTGTACTATACCTCTAAATCTGTATTGTGAAATTTGAGATATCATTGCTAACCAGAAATGCTATTAGATGGAAACTTCCCTTTAAATCTGTATGCTGTTAACACTTGAGTTGATTTTTAAAACAATGTAATTTTAAGAAAAAGGAATATTGGAAAACTTTTAAATACTTGATATGATATAATATAGTGATACTACTAACCTGTTACTTATTTGCTGTATGTAGGAAACAGCAGAATACAGGTAATTTCAATTTATAAGAGATTTTGTTACCTGTGTTTATTGGACCATATTTGATAACTTTGTATGGATTTTTAGATATGATCAATCTAAAATGCCAAAGTTGAGACAAATGACATTTTAAATAAGAGGTCACCTGATTTGTAATGCATAAAATACTGCTTATGATGTTACATTTCTAAATTTTCTCACATTGCATAATTTGGTAAAAATTATATCAACCATGATCATCAAAAATTACTTTCTCATAATCTAGATGTTAATTTTAATAGTATTTTATTTTCCAAATAACATACAAAGACAGTTTTCAGCATTCACTTTTGGAAAACCTTGTATTCCAAATTTTCTTCCTATTTCCCTCCACCCACTTCCCCAACACAGCAAGCAATCTGACATAGGATAAATATGTACAATTCTTCTAAACATTTTTTATTCATTATGCTACACACAAAAAAATAGATCAAAAGAGGAAAAATCATGAGAAAAGAGAAAAAAAGACAAGAAAACAAACAAGGACAACAACAAAAGATGAAAATACTATGCTTTGATTCACCTTCAGTTTCCATAGTTTTCTGTCTGGATATGGATGGAATTTTCCATCACAAGTGCATGGGAACTCTAGTAATCACCTCATTTCTGAAAAGAATAAAGTCTATCACAGTTGATCATTACATGATCTTGTTACTATGTACAATATTCTCTTGGTTCACTTAAATTCAGTTCAATTTTGAAAGAGTCCATTTTGGGGCATGGCTCTGTGCATTTATTTTTCAGAATGCAAATTTGTATTTTACTGACACCTATAATTGAGCTGAAGTAAGAAACTGATGAGGAGTAGGACCATTTCTGCAACTTAATGTCATAAGAACTGAGTCCATCTGTCTTTAAAGTAATTGTATAAATAAAGATGTGAAATTTTGTAATTTATCTTCAAGGGTACATAAATGCTTATTTTGACATACATAAGTGGAGTAAAAGATAATTGTGTATATACATACATACATATACATATGCACATGTACATATGTACTTTTGTGTGTGGGTATATTTATAAGCATATATACAAAGAGAAAGAGGAAAAGAGTGAAAGACTGAGAGGCTCAGAAAAAAAAGAAAGAAAAACCAAGAGAAAAAAGAGAAAGAAGACAATAATTCTTCCTAATCCTGTTACCAGAACCTATGGTATGCCTCATTTAACATTTTGTGAATTAACTATCATCTAATTATTGCTGATAATAATTCCAATTTTAAAAATATTCTAATACAAGAGACAGTAGAATTATCAAAGAAAAAAGAACTTCTAGTTCTATTAATATTCTAGAAATACCCAACTACTCACTTCATAGTCATTAGTGTTACTAATCCACTTAATCCATCCAGTCTTATGTAATGATTATGAGAATGCTCAGCATCTAATCATCTATCTAATTTTCAAAGCATATATATATTTATATATATTTATATATATATATAATATATATATATATAATATATATATTTATATATATATATTATATATATATATATATATATATATATATATATATATATATAATATATATATATATTATATATATATATAGCTTCAACCATTAGAAAATCTTTGGCCAACAAGGAACTAGCCTTTAAGATGTAATTTCTTTTAGATAATGCACCTACCACTCAGAACACCACGAATTCCACAATGAGATTATAGAAGTCATCTACATGCCATCTAACAGAGTCTTTCATTCAGCCTTTTAATCAGGGGTTAATGCAAATATTTAAGAGACACTATACATGCTATTAAATGGTTATTTTAAAAAATGTCTTTTGTTATATATATAGTATGCTTAATATTAGTCTCCTCAAATTTGTTTAATTTTTTAAATTTTCATATTTATTTCACATTTTTGTTTCTTTTTTAAAATAACAGAATTTTCATTTAAAATTAACCTACTTATAGTTTTAACCAAAAACTTAATCCAAAGTTTAAAATAAGGTGTTATAAACACCACATAATAGAAAAAAAAAATCAGACTTCTTTTATACAAAGGGAAGATCAATATTTTTAATGTGCATATTTTTATATTAGAGGGTGCCCCTGTGCCCCTGATCCCTGCAATGTGGAACAGATAACTGTATTTAGATTTTATACTATTATTCATTTCTGAGATAATGTTATTATAGGATAGGAATATAAACTATATATATATATATGTATACATACACATATATGGTTTCATTGATATTAAGAATTACCTGAATGACAGATCACCAAATATAGATGCAATGTTTCTGTTTTCAATTATCCTTAATCTATTTTAGCTCTAGAAAAATCTCTTGCCCAATCTTTTCCTTTAAATCTAGAAATTGTGATTTATAGAATAATCTCTATTCTATTCTCTCTCCTTCCCTCTCTCTCTCCCCTTTCCTCTTTCTTTCTCTCTCTCTCTCTCTCTCTCTCTCTCTCTCTCTCTCTCTCTCTCTCTCTCTCTCTCTCTCTCTCTCTCTCTCTCTCTCTCTCTCTCTTTCTCTGTTTCTTTTTTTTTTTTACATTCTTGTTTTAAAATCCATGAATCCCATTAAAATTCAGGAAACCTTGTCAGTGTTTATTGCTACCCAAGGAATCTACTTCAAATAATTCATCACACATTTATTAAATATATAATATGTACCAGGCATTTTACAAACAATATGATATAAAGGCAAAAATGAATACTCCCTCATATGTCAATACATAATAGAGGGAAACAATATATAAAAAGAGAAAGAAATACAAAAATCTATTTCAAATAAAAATGATTCTAAGTCTGTTTGTGTGTAATTGTGTGTGTGTGTGTGTTTTTTTTCAGTGGGTAAGAAACAGTAAGAACTGGGAAAATGAAGAAAGTCTTGAGAAGCATAGGAATGACAAACACTAATTTTTAAAGGAATCTGTGGATACCAAGAATTAAAGATGCGCAAATTATTTTAGGTAACGGGAACAGCTAAAGGCAAAGAAGAGGATTTTTCACTTTGGGATAGCTTTTCAAATTCATCCTAGTTTTAATCCTAGCCCTGATCTTTTATAAACTTATTAGGTAAAATGGCAACTAACTCAGGGGTTCTTATTTTAAAGATCAACAATAATCATTTCAGCTGTGGGCATCAATCTAGCCATCAATTTCAATTTAATTAATCTAAATGACTGTTACTTGTGACAGTTTTTAAAAAAAAAATTCAAGAAATACTTTATGAAGACCAACATAACATAAAATTCAGCTTTAATTAAATTCCATATCTTACAGGTGCAAAAACAGAAGAACAAAACACAACAACAACTTAAACCAGGTGATAAAGCCATCCTTCCAGCTTTATCATTTCATGTAACAATTTTTAACACTTATTCTCTTAGTTTTGAGTTCAAAATTCTCTCCCAGCACTCCTCCCCTTTTCCCTCCCTGATATGTTATGTTCTGGTTGGTTTTTTGGAGGTCTTGGGACCAACCTTCTTTTCAGGAATCATCACAAGAATAGCCAGGTGTTCAAGTTGAAATCCTTTATTATGTCCTTCAAAGTCTTGTCTCCTTGCCTGGGTCTTTGACTAGCTTTCTTGGAGGCCTTCCAGAGTCTTGGTTTCAGTGGAGAAGTGAAGGAGGAGAGGCACCACAATGATGTGAGATGATATCTGATAGAGGTAATACATATACACTTATGTAACCATTTTTATATTAGTCATTTTGTCATAAAAAAAAACAAGAAACAAACAATGAAAGGAAAAAAAAGAAAGGAAGGAAGAAAGGCTATTATTCTTTATACACTTACTCATGGCCTTATTGTCTCCTCAAAAAATATAAACACAGAATAGGGATGTTATCCTTGAATATAATAAAGCTAGTGTTGTTGTTTTGTTCATTTTTATCTTCATGAGCTAGTATATTACCTAAAATATACTAAGTGCTTAATAAATGTTCATTGATGGTTTTTGAGTGATTGCATTAAACAAAAAAGACAAAGGTTTCACCCAGATGAAAATTAACTGCCTTGGTAAACACATCATTTGTAGAAAGTCTCCCTAAAGCAATCCTGTGTCAATAAGTAAGAGATCCTTTTATTTTAAAAAAGGATTTAGGGAAAGAGAAAACATTGACATTGAATAGTGTCCTAAATTTATATTGCTTGAGTTCACTGTACCAAATGTTTCTACCTAACATGAACAAGTATTTAAATTGCACATTAAAAACCCATTATATAAATTTACAATTAAGACCTTTGGTAAATTTAATGCTACCTGCAAGGCAACAATGGATTTCTTAATAAGAGTTTATTATTATTAATTATATTGTAATACTAATTAAAATGGAAAATTGGAATCACAGCTGAAATATAATGGAATTTGAACCATAATATAAAGAGAAAAATAATAGACAAAACCTTTATTCAAGTTAGTCGAATGCTTAACACACATATACACATACATATACCTGGTACAAAATATTTAATTAAAATACATTTTTTCTGATTAATATTATACTATTTTTAATCAAAATAAAGAAATAGAGTTCACAAAGGTTACATTTTAATTTTATTTAAATTTTTTTATAAATTTATTTTCCTGTTATGCAAAAATAACATGCTGGTTTTGCCATGAAAAATAAGTTAGGCCTTTTTTACTATTATAATACATCAGACTCTTGGACCACATTGGAATTTAGATCTATTGTATACTGTTCAAAAATATAGATGTGGTCAATAATCTTGTGCATGGAAAATATTTTTCATATAAAGTTTTTTATTGCAGCATTTCTTGTAATAGCATTTGATCTGATTTAAACTATTTGCATGTTAGCTATTTTAAATAATTCAATGAATCAAGACAATTCAAAAGGACTTAAAAAAATGCTAGCCATCTCCAGAGAAAGAAGTGATGAAAAAGTCTGAATGCATATTGGAACACATATACCTATACATATGTGTGTGTATTTGCTTTTGGTCTGTGTTTTCTTTTGCAATATGTTTAATATGGAAATATATTTTACATCACTGCACATGTATGATATATCAGATTGCTTTTTCAATGATGCAGGATGAGAAAGACTGGAAGGAAATAATTTTGAACTTATTTTTTAAGTGAATGTTAAAATTTGTTTTTACATATAATTGGGAACACAAAGATTAAATAAATATATTTTAAATGAAAAAAAATAAATTATTTATATAAATTTATCTTTCCATAATTCCAAAAGCATAGGATATTTATGTATTAAACACATTTTAATTTGGTTGAAAGAATAAAATCCATTAACTGATATATTCAAACCAATATTTATATATAGTCAAACCAATAATGTGAGTGATGTTCATATTAAGTAGGAAATATGATACTTTGCATTGAATCTGACTCTTGGCTGGAAGTCAGGAAGACTTATCATTAAGAATATATCTGACATTTGATTTTTATTCTCCACAGTGTTACCTTATCACTAAGTACTTCAGGTTAAGTCTTAGATGAAACGTCATTGATAGATGACTAATATCAGAATGAAAAAGTTCCCATACTTTAAATAACAGTTCCCTTTTATTCCAATTGTAAATTTTTTGCAGTAATTATATTTTGCACTCTTAAATACGTGAATTATTTTCATAGAATAAATTGTACACTTTCAAAAAATTCTTCACATTGACCAAATTATGTATAGTTCAACCTATATTGTTAATTATATTAATTCTATTTATTAAATTATTTTACAATTTATTTATTTCTTCTTCTCTCTGCCCTCCCTACAAATTAAATAAAATGTCTTCTTGACAAATATGCATAGTTTAGGAAAAGAAAATTTCCACATTGGCCAAATGAGATTAAATTTTAATGCCAAAAAGAATTGTGCATATATATAACTATATCTATATCTATGTATATACAATATATATTGCATATATATATGTATATATATATATATAATTTTATTGATGTAATAATTTTATAATTTAGATATTCTGGACAGTTTTCTTATACTATTCCATGTATTTTTTGTGATGAGGGTTTTTGGCTTTTGTTTTGAGAGAACTATAATTTGTCTTTACTTATCCCATTTTTAAGTTAAATGTGTTTTTCTTTGATGTTTGTTTTCTTTTAATTTTGGGAGGAGTTTCCTTATTGTTTTCAAATTTCTTTCATTTCTGTGTATTTGCATTACCAACTAGTTGTTCTTTCATTGAGGGGATTTCCATTATGGTATCACATTTTTCTATTCTGCTAATTATTTCTGCCATATAGGACATACATTTTTCTCAATATCAATCTCCATGACAAATGACTTCTGAGGGTCCAGAACTGATCTCAGCTGGATGTCAATCACTATTTTTCCCCTATAGGCTTAATGGCATATCATACATGTGATACAAACAAGATTGGCATCTTGCTCCAGTTTCTTACTTTTCAATTCTTTGGCTGAATACTATTGCAGAACAGAGAGTTGTAAAAATTAAGTCGCAATCAGAGCTAACTTCTATCCTTTGGTTTTCATGTCAATAGAGAAGGAGTTATAATTATTTCTTTGTCAGGTTCTTGGGTATGTTTGTAAACTGTTCCAGAAGGTGGTTGCTGAAGAAATTAGAAATTAGCCTTTTCTTCTGTTTATTGGGTTTATGTCTTATTTCTTAAACAATGAGACTGATGAAATTGCTTTACTTCTTACACAGAATTCATATTTTGATCATGAAAGAAAATGGCTAATTCTCAATTCTTTTTTATCACAATACCCTGGATACATTATTATAAAGTATACAAATGGAATTAAAACAAAGAAAATATGTGCATTCCTGTTCTGGCACAACTTTATAATCAATCTAAATCTTATAATTTGAAAATATTACTCTGCAGAAACCTAGAAAATCTATCTCCATCCCTGATTCTATTGCTAATTTGTAAATTTTCTCTCTCACTCTTTTTCTATAATTTCAGATGGAATTCTAAATCTTATAGTTATTATTCTTTTTTTAAAATCTTTTTATTTACAAAACATATATATGGATAACTTTTAAACATTGACCCTTGCAAAGCCTTCTGTTCCAAATTATCCCTTTCTTCCCCCAACACCTTCCCTAGATGGCAAATAGTCACTTCTTACATATGATAAAATACATGTTAAACCCAATATATGTACACATATTTATACAGTTATCTTGCTGCACAAGAAAAATCAGATCAAGAAAGAAAAAAAAAAACTGGGAAAGAAAACAAAATGCAAGCAAAAAACAACAGAAAGAATGAGCATGCTATGTTGTGGTCCATACTCAGCTCCCACGGTCCTCTCTCTGGATGTAGATGGCTCTCTTCATCACTGAACAATCAGAATTGGTTTGAATCATCTTATTGTTGAAGAGAACAACATCCATCAGAATTGATCAGCATATAGTTCTTCTTGTTGCTGTGTATAATTATCTCCTGGTTCTGCTCATTTCACTTAGCATCAGTTCATCTAACTCTATCCAGGCCTCTCTGAAATCATTCTACTGGTTGTTTCTTACAGAACAATAATATTCCATAATATTCATATACCATAATTTATTCAGCCATTCTCCAATCAATGGGAAATCATTCGATTTCAAGTTTCTTGCCACTACAAAAATGGCTGTCACAAACATTTTTGCATATGTGGGTTCCTTTTCCTCCTTTAAGATCTTTTTGAGATATAACCCCAGTAGAAACATTGCTGGGACAATGGGTATGCACAGTTTGGTAACTTTTTGAGCATAGTTCCAAACTGCTCTCCTGAATGGTTGGACTCATTCACAGTTCCACCAACAATCAGTGCCCCAGTTTTCCCATATCCACTCCAATATTTGTCATTATCTTTTCCTATCATCTTAGCCAATCTGAAATGTGTGTACTAGTAAATCAAAGCTGTCATAATTTGCATTTCTTTGATCAATAGTGATTTAGAGCACCTTTTCATATGACTAGAAATAGTTTCAATTTCTTCATCTGAAAATTGTCTGTTCATATTCTTTGACCTTTTACCAACTGGAGAATGGCTAGAATTCTAATAAAGTTGAGTCAATTCCCTATATATTTTAGAAATGAGGGCATTATGAGAATCTTTGAATGTAAAAATGTTTTCCCAGTTTACTGCTTCCCTTCTAATCTTGTCTACATTAGTTTTGTTTGTACAAAAACTCTTTAAACTTAATAAAATCAAAATTATGTATTTTGTGATCAAAAATGATCTCTAGTTCTTCTTTGGTCACAAATTCCTTCTTCTTCCACATATGTGAGAGGTAAAGTACCCTATATTCTTCTATTTTGTTTATAATATTCTTTATGTCTAGATTTTGGAACCATTTCACATTATCTTGGAAGCATATAGAGATACAAAATTTCCCCTTATTACTACTTTGGCTGCATCCCACAGATTTTGATATGTTTTCTCATTATTGTCATTCTCTTGAATGAAATTACTGATTGTGTCTATGATTTGATGTTTCACCCATTCATTCTTTAGGATAAGATTACTTAGTTTTCAATTACTTTTTGGCCTATTTTGCCTAGCCTTTTATTGAATGTAATTTTTATTGCATTGTGATCTGAAAAAGAAATCCATTTTATATTTCTGCATTCCTGCATTTGATTTTGAGGTCTTTATGTCATAATATATAGTCAGTTTTTTAATAGGTTCCATGAACTGCTGAGAAGAAAGTGTACTCCTTTCTGTCTCCGTTCAATTTTCTCCAAAGATCTATCATAACTTTTCTAATGTTCTATTTACCTCTTCAGTTTCTTTCTTATTTATGTTGTAATTTGATTTATCTAGGTCTGAGAGTGCAAGGTTGAGATCTCCGACTATTATAGTTTTGCTGTCTATTTCTTCTTGCAACTCTTTTAACTTCTCCTTTAGGAATTTAGATGCTATACCACTTGGTGCATATATGTTTAGTATTGATATTACTTCATTATCTATAGTACTCTTTAGAAGATAGAGTTTCATACCTTATCTCTATTAATTAGATCAATTTTTAGTTTTAGTTTTGCTTGATCTGAGATAAGGATGGCTACCTCTGCTTTTTTTTTTTTTTTTTTACTTCACCTGTATGTATCACTTTGATTTAAATGTGTTTCTTGTAAACATATTGTAGGATTCTGGATTTTAATCCAGTCTGCTATCTGCTTATATTTTATGGGTGAGTTCACCCCATTCACATTTACAGTTAAAATGACTAATTTTGTATTTTGTATCATCGTATTAACTCCAAATTATATTTTCCCTTTTTGCTCCTTCCCAGTATTTTTCTTATGAGCACTACTTGTCTCAAGCAGTCCTCCCCATTTAGATTCCATCCCCCTTTTTTTTATATACCTTTCTCCTACTATTTCTGTTTTCTCTTATATTTAGTTTTCCCTTTCCTTCCCCCCCCCCATTTTTCTATAAGGTGAGAGAAGTTTCTCTTGGAAACCAAATATGACTAATAGTCTTTCTTTGGGCCAAATCTGATGAGAGAAAGATTCATACAATGTTAATCACACTCTGTTCTCTCCCTCAATTATAATAGGTTTTCTTTGCTTCTTCTTGAGATGTAATTTTCCTCATTTTACCTCCACTTTCCCCTTTTTCCAGTATAATCACTTTTCCACTTTTAGTTTCTTTTTTATATATTATAACAGTAAAATCAAAATATACATGCACTCCCTATGTATACCCATAGCTTAAACACAGTTCTCAAGAGTTCTTTTTATCTTTTTATTCTTCTCTTGAGTCCTATATTTGGAGATCAAATTTTTTGTTTAGCTCTGGTCTTTTCCTCAGAAATAAAAGGAATTCACCTGTTTCATTGAATGCCCATCTTCTTTCCTGCTCATTTTATCAGAGTAATTTATTCTTGGCTGAATTCCAAGTCCCTTTGCCTTTTGGAATATCAGATTCCAGACACTTCAATCCTTTAAGGTGGAAGCTGCTAGAACCGGGGTAATCCTTATTGTAGCTCTTCCATATTTGAATTTTTTTTTTCTTGCTGCTTGTAATATTTCTTTTCTTGGTTCAATAGTTCTGAAATTTAGCCACGATATTGTTTGGAGTTTTAATTTTGGGGTCTCTTTCAGGAGGTGTTTGGTGGATTCTTTTGATGGCTGTTTTATCTTATGATGTCATAGAAATGACATCTGGGCAGTTCTCTTTGATGATTTCCTGAAATGTCTAGGCTCTTCTTTTTTTTTTTTTTTTTTTTTTTCCCTTCATGGTTTTCAGGGAGTCCAATACTATTTAGCTTGTCTCTCCTAAATCTATTTTCCATGTCAGTTATTTTCCCAGTTAGGTATTTTAAATTTTTTCTTTTTTTCTTTTCATTTTTTTTTTGGTTTTGCTTGACTGATTCTTGTTGTCTCATTGAATCATTCATTTCCATTTGTTCAATTCTGAATTTTATTGAATTATTTTTTCCATTTACTTTTTTAACTTCTTTTTTTATTTGTCCAATTAAAATTTTAAATGAGTTTTTGTTGTTGTTGTTGTTATTGTATGGAATTTTTTCCATTTCACAAATTCTGTTTTTCAGGGAATTGTTTTCTTTTTCCATTTTGCCAAATCTTTCTTTTAATGTTTTATATGCCTTTTCCAAACCCTCTTGCAAAGTTTTCTTTTCCTATCTCTCCTTTTCTTCTATCTCACTTTTAAAAAACCTTTTTATTTTCTTCTAGGAGAGTTTTGTGTGAAGAGGAAGATGATATCAATTTTTATATTATCTTTTGAAACTCCATCTAGAGATGATCTGCTTTTATTCTCCTCATAGTTTGAAATCTGTTCTTCTCTTTTACAAAAAAAAAAAAAAAAAAAAAAAAAAAACTATCTATGGTTAGAGTTCTTTTTGCTTTTGTATTCATTTTTTAAAGTTGAGATTTGTTTTTTTAGGGCAAGGGAGTTTGCCCAACCTTCCTTTACAAACGGCAGCTTCCTCTAAAATTAATAGGGCCTTCATGGAGTTCATGCTGACTCACTCCAAGTGCTGGGTGGGTGTGGCCAGGTCTGTGAGATTCAGGCATTTTGGGGTTCACTATTTACCTTTTGTGTTTGTGTTGGATGGTTTATAACTTTTCTGCTGATCTACTAGCTTTCAACCAGGGCAGAGTAAGCAACACTGCTATAGATTCCTCCCTGTAGATTATCCAACCATAAGAGTCCGCATCTCCCCCAGTTCGTCTGTCTGGGCTGGCATCTGTGCTTGGCCTGCTTGTGCTTGGCCCATCTCCTCTGTGCCTGCTTGAAACAGACCTTTTCTGGTGATCTCTGAAATTATCTTCTGCTGGTAATTTGTTGTACTCCCAATATTTGTGGATTCTGACAGTCCAGAACTAATTTAGAGGCTGGATTTGCTAATTAATCTGAGGATTGTAGAAGGTCAGAAAGAATCATGTGCCCTCTCAGTCATCTTGGCCCAACCTAGTTATTATTCTTGTGACTATGAACAAGCAATATTTTCTTTGAGCCTAAATTTTCTCATTTATAAAATGTACTATATTTGAAAAGCCTGAATCTCATGTGTATTTCTAAGGAAGCACATTATTGACCTTATAATACTATATAATTAGTAAAATGAGATAAGGAAGATCATTTAACCCCTTCCCAGGGCTGAAATTTTATGTTGTTCTCTATATGTTATCATGATATAATAGTGATACTTCTTTTAAAAGAAAGTCAGCCTGTAGCAAAAACACAAGTTAAAAAGGGACTTATATCTTTGTGCCATTACCATTATACCTCTTGAGTGATGTCATTTGAATCCCTTCCCTTAAAAATGAAAATGATGGTCTGAGCTTTATAACCAAATGGAAATACTGCCATTTTTTAGGAATTTTGCATTTCTGTAGCAAGATTGATGAGATATTTTCTTTTTTTCCCTTTTTTCCCTTTTTTAATAAAGGCTAGAATTTCTTATAGAAAATGAAAAAATGTAACAATATCAGTTCACAAGATTGACATTGCTAGGATAACAATTCAGCCTTAAGCATTCAATCATTTCTTTGGAGCAAAGTATATGTTTCCACATGCTCAAGCTTGTATTTCATTAATTTGTCTGGCACAGGTTCATTCTCACCTAGCCTAATTATGAATCTTTAATAGAGTCATTTTTCATTTCAAATAATCTACACCATGTACACTGTATCTGTTACTAAAAAAAAAGAATATCCATCCTGGATCAGATGGAAGATAGTCAGACCTTCAGAAATCCAAACTATAAAAGAGAAAGTTAACACTCAGTTACAATGAATAAAGATTTGAAAACTATATTTTTTTGAGGAAATGATTTTATTAATAATTATTATAAAACCAAATCTCTGTTATTCACTGTTTTGCTAAATATTATTTGTGTAACTTACTGGGAACTAAAATTCTGCTGTGGCTATTTGAAAATCAGTTTGGCTAATGTCGATTTAAATGGGTTATTCTTTCCTTATTTTTGTTGACACAATGAGTGATTTCAGCAGGGATCTTTAATATATCAAACATAGTGTTGGTTTTAAAAAATATTAATATAAATTCATTATCAATATTACTTTCAATTATTTGCAAAAGATACAGTGCTATATGATATATTAAAATATATTAAGAATTACATGTTTAACATACCAAATATCTTATATTACTCTAAAAATAATATATCATTTATATAATTTAGTCAATCTTCATTTTATTCAAGTAACCATTTCATCATCTAGTAAATAATTTTATTGCTTTGATTGTATGTCTATACATTATATCTCCTAAATGCCATAACATAATGGATACAAGTAAGAAAATGAATAATCTTAAAATCACACTATCACAAAAACTTAAGAGTTAGAAAGGAATCTCATAGATCATCTTGTTTAATGTTTATCTAAAGGGCAAGTGCATAAACAACAATAACAATAAAAATAAACTCCCAAAACCTTTCTATAACATGTAAGAATTTGTCATCTAATTATTGTTTGAAAATGTCCAATGAGGGACTGTCCAACACTCAAGTGAGGACATGCTTTCTACTTTAGTATATCTCTAATTGTTCATTTGTTTGTCTCCTCAAACCCAAAATGGGCTTATATCAAGTCTACATAAGTTATCTCTTTAAAAATTTCCACTGATTGCTCCTGAGGCAACGTAGAACAAATCTCATCTAACTTAAATATGATAATTCTTCAAAATATTGGAAGAAAACTATTGCCCTGCATCCCCCCTCCCAATTTAAAGACTATACACCACTAATTAATTCTAACAATCCTCAACCTCTCTAGGCTAAATGCCTGACTAATATCTCAAGGATTTTCTTTATAATACCCACGGCTCCTCCCCACCATGCACACTCACTATCTTGTTGATCTCCACTTTCAGGTCTTTTTTATTCATTGTCTTATTTTTTTTTCCCATGCTGGAATATAAATGCCTTGATAACTGGAACTTTATTTCTGTTTTTATTTATTTATTTTTATTTTCAGTGCTTAAGATAGTTCCTGGGTCATAGTGAGTGATTAATAAATACTTGTTGATTAACTAGCTAATCCATCAAATTTCAGAATTTCACCATCTCATTTATTTTTTGATAGCTCTATAAATTAAAAACATATACCCTATAAAATGTGTTGACTAAAATTGAAAATAATATTCCAGGTGGTCTAACTGTAGCTGAATAAGTCAGACTTTCATTTCCTTTTCCTGGGTTTTGGAACTTACTCAGTGTAACCATGATCACTTTAGCTTTCCTAGATGCCAAATCACACTATTAATTTACATTGAATTAGTATTCTACTAAAACCCCTAAATCTTATTCTGATAAATTTCCACAAAACCCTATTATCTCTATTTTTTTTTTTGTTTAAAAGTATTATGGGAGTTAATGGACAATTTTCCTTAGTGATCATAGCATTCCCCTCTAAACAACTTTTTTTAAAAAATCAAATCTAATTCTAAGTGAAATAAACAACAAAAAGTCAGTAAGCTTTTTTTTCCCCTAGCCTAAACTACTTAGGAGGTCAGAAAAAAGTTCTGTAATCACTGAGGTGGGGACTAGACAGAAGTGAATTGAGGCAGAAGTGACATCAGTTATGGTCCTAGCTGTCAGTACATTAAGGGAAAAAAAACAAACAAGCAAATACATATGATTGGCCATATCAATAACAAAAAAAAAAAAAAAAACCTTATGATTCTAACATTGGATGCAGAGAAAGCATTTGAGAAAATACATTATTCATTTGCATTAACTACATACTAACACATGCACATGCACACATACATGCATATACACATAAAAAACAAATTATGGTAAGGAATTCTTTGGGCCCTCATTTTATTCTATCTACCAATTAATGTAATTTTGATAGACCTTATACAATGCCAACAAACTAGGTCAAAAACTGAATAGAAATGAGTTGCACTATGTTTGATTTTAGAATAAATTTAAAACATTTGAAAAAAATTAATATTAACACAATATTTAAAAATACAGCCTGTAGTTTTATTATGTAAAATAATAATAGTAGTGGCAATCTCAGAATTATTCTCAAGGTTAAAAAAAATAAAGAAATAGGAGGGTAGAGCCAATTTGGCAGAGAGTAGGCACGACTTTGTTTGAACTCTTCCAGGATTCCCTCAGATTAACACTAGCTCAAGCCTCAGAACTGGTTTTGGGATGACAGAGCCCACAAATAATTGGAGTGTAAGAAATTTCCAGTGGAAGATATTTTGGAAGAACTTCAGGAAAGCAAGGGGTAAAGAGGAAGCAGCCCAGTGCAGGCACAGTGCAAGCACCTAGGGTGGAGTAGCCTCCACATGCTGAAGAAATCTACTGGGAGGCTCTTAGTCAAAATATAGCAGCATTAGCTTCTTTGTCCTGCTTCAGAAGCCAGTGGATCAGTAAACTAGCTGTGAGACCTTCAACACGGCTTCAAAAGGCAAATAGTGAGCCGCTGACCTCCATCATAATGCGTGACTTGTCCACACTCACAGAGTATGGAAAGGAAACCAGCTGCAAGGGCCCCAGTGAAACCACTGTCGCCTTTAGAGGAAGCTTGGAACAACCTCATCCTTTAAAAATCAGCAAAAAACCAAAAAGTTTGTGTAATAGATAACTTTTATGGAGACAGGGAAGAATAGACCTTAAACTCTGAGGGTACTAAAGGCAAAACATCTCCAGAAGAAGTCTCAAAAGGTGATATTAGTTGGTCTCCATCTCACAACGCTCTTGGAAGAATTCAAAAAAGGACCTTAAGAGAAATTCCAAAGAAATATGGTGGAAAGAAATGAGAGCTTTGCAGGAAAGTTTTGAAAGAGGAAACACAGAAATTGTCTGAAGAAAATTCCTTAAAAATAGATTAGGCAAAATGGAAAACAGAAAACAACTACTTGGAAAAAAAAAAGAATTTGTGAAATGGGAAAATAAAATATTCAATCAACAAAACAACTCATTAAAAAAAGTTCAATTGGCCAAATACCAAAAAAAAAAAAAAAAAAAAAGTAATTGAAAAAAATAATCCACTAAAAATTAGAATTGAACAAATGAAAGTAAATGATTCAATACTATAAGATCAGGGGTGAAACAAGATTTCCCACTATCACAATTACTATTCAATATTGTATTAGAAATGTTAGCTTTAGCAATAAGAGAAGAAAAATAAATTAAAAGAATTAGTGAAGGTAATGAATGAGGAAACCAAATTATCTCTCTTTGCAGATGATATGGTGATATACATAGAAAATAGTGGAGAACCAACTGAAAACTACTAGAAGTAATTCACAAGTTTAACCAAGTTGCAGGATACAAAATAAATCCATATAAATCATTAGCATTTCTACCGATAATGACTAGCATTAAAAGATACAAAGACAATATCCACTTAAAATAACTTTAGATTATATAAATTATTTGCAAGTATTTCTATGATGACAAAGTCATATAAACTTTGAACACAACTACAAAACAGACTTTCCACACAAATTAACTCAGATCTAATCTATTGGAAGAATATGAAGTGCTTATATGATAAATAATATATAATTATATAAATGACAATTTTATCTAAATTAATCTATTTATTCTATGTGCCATATTAATCAAATTCTTCTTTTACAGAGTAAGAAGAAAAAAATAACAAAGTTCATCTTTAAGAAAAAAAGATAAAGAATTTCAAGGGAATTAATGACAAAAAATGCAAATGACTATGGTCTAACAGTACCAGATCTAAAAATATATTATAAAGCAATGGTCATCAAAAGCATTTGGTATTGGTGAAGAAATACAGCAATAGGCTAGCTTCACAAGACACAATAGTAAACTATTTTAATAATCATTATAATAACATAATATATAATAATCTTCACCAAAGAACCTAATTTCTGGAATAAGAACTCATTATTTGACAAAATATTGCTGGGAAAATTTGAAATTAGTATAGCAAAAACTAGGCATTGACCAACACCTAAGACCTATATCAAGATAAGGTCAAAATGGGTTCATATTTTAGACATAAAGAGTAATGCTATAAACAAATTATAAGAAAAAGGGTAAGTCTACCTCTTAGATTGGTGAGGAAGGAGGAACTCATGGCCAAAGAATTAAGAGTATATTATGAAACCCAAAATGGATAATTTTGACTGTATTAAGTTCAAAAGTTGTAGAAACAAAACCAATGCAGACAAGATTAGAAAAGAAGCAATAAACTGAGAAAATAATTTTATCTTCAAGGGTCCTAATAAAGGATTCGTTTCTATAATATATAAATAATTGACTGAAATTTATAGGAATTTAAGCCATTCTTCAATTGATAAATGGTCAAAGAATATGAACAGACAACTTTTAGATAAATTAAAAGCATTTCTAATGATATAAAAAAGTGTTCTAAATCATCAATGATCAAAGAAATGTGAATTAAGATACTACATACTATACAACTTTCAGATTGGCTATGTTGATAGGAAAAAATAATGATGGCTGTTGAAGGGGATGTGGGAATAGTGGAACACTAATACATTGTTGGTGGAGTTGTGAACTGATCCAACCATTCTGGAGAGCAATATGGAACAATGCTAGCAAAATGTGCATATCCTTTGACATACCAGTGGTTTTTACTGGGCCTGTAACCCAAAGAGATCCTAAAAAAGGAAAAAGGACCTACATGTGCAAAAATGTCTGTAGCAGCCCTGTTTCTAGTGGCAAATGCAAACTGAGTGGATGCTTACCAGCTGAAGAATGGCTGAATAGGTTGAATATTATATGAATGGTATAGAATATTATTGTTCTATAAGAAACAATCAGTAGGATGCTTTCAGAAAGGCTATACATGAACTGATGAGTGAGTGAAGTGAGTAGAAGCAAGACAATATTTACACAATAACAATAAGATTATACAATGATCAATTCTGATTGACTTGTCTCTTTTCAACAACAAGGTGATTCATGTTAGTTCTAATGATCTTGTGATGGAGACAGCCATCTCCAACAAGAGAGACAATTGTGGAGACTCAGTGTGATTCACAAAAAAAGTATTTTCACTTTTTTGTTATTGTTGCTTGCTTTTACTTCTTTCTCATTTTTTTTTTCCTTTTTTGGTCTGATTTTTCTTGTGCAGCATGATAGCTGTGGAAATATGTGTAGAAAAATTACACATTTCACATATATTGGATTACTTGCCATCTAAGAGAGTGGGTCAAATGAAGGGAAAAAGAAAAAAACTGGAATACAAGGTCAATGTTGAAAATTATCTATGCATATATTTTGAAAATGAAAAGCTTTAAAAATAAATACATAACAATACAGAAGTCTATCAGTTTAATCAAGCTAGGGGGCAATAATTATTAGTATTTAGTGAATATTAATAGTTTATACTTTTTTAAAAATTAAAGAAATAACTCTGAAAAAAAACTTTACAGAAAAATTGTACAATTTGATAAAACATGTTTATTATTGAGCCGTAAGTATGTAACTAAAATCATTTTATCATCTTAGGGAGTTGATAAAATGAGTAAGACCAAAAATGTAACCCAATGGTCTTTCATGGATAAAAAACAAAAACAGAACAGAACAGAAATTCAAATAACTATATACTAAGAAAGAAACACTGAAAACATTTGTGAGACAACCAGATACATTCATAGAAAATGAAAAAGCTAAAAATATTGATATAAGATCAGGTTATCACTTTTAAGAATCACAGAAAGCTCATTCATAAGCAATCCAAATGTTCAGATTTTTGCAGCTTTTGAAAAGAAATGATAAAAACAAATATAGCCCTTTAGATTTTTTAAATAGCACCAACTGAATATATAGAAAGACATAATCAAGTGATGCAATTATATAGCCAATATTCTGTATAATTAACAAACTAATAACAAATGCTGTTTCTACAAATACAAAATAACCTTGAAAATTATATAAATAAATAATATTCAAATCAAAGTATTGCTAATAGTAGACCATAGAACATAATCACCAGGATATGACCCTAGGATTGACACATGAAGAAAGATAAATGACATAGATAGGAATGGAAATGTTAAATTATTCACCCTCATAAGGAGAAATTTATGATGTATTTAATATGAATGATATGTGTCATAGATAGATATTTGTAGAGGGCTGAAACTCCAAAAAGTTATGCTTGAATAAGACAATCAAGCACTTAAGGCTAATTACCTATTAGATGTGAGATAATTGCTCTATTAGCCTATACTTGGATAATGGCTCTCCTCACTATTGGTGCTTGCTAATGTTTGGTAGTGAGATAATCATAGGCAAAGATTGGAGGGCAGAGGAAGAGAATCAGAAGCACTTGGCTGGCAGGACAGGGAGGAGAGAGGTTGGTGTTTCTAGGCTCCAGAATCAGGAATTCTGCTTGCCTGCCTTCTTCACTTTTCCCCTTAAAGAGCATAGACTTTAATTTATCCTGACTCCGGCTGACCCCAAGACCCTCCAGGGAGCTAGCCCATACTTTACATTTTGGCACCCAATGTGGACCAAGGATCTTAATTTCACTGAAGAAGTCCCTGTGACCAAGAATTAGGGTAAATATTTTAATAGACAAACAGGGAACTTACTTTATTAAGAGCCAAACTAGTAGTTTTTGTTTTCTAGCTGAAATGGGGCAGATATTAAGAAAAGATTGTCTCCTGTCCCGAACCCCACTGTCTGGGAGCTCTATAGAAAGCACACTTAGGTTAATTAACAGGCAAGGTTTGCTTGTTACATGGGAACAACTTGGTGGACTCCTGGATACATTAGAATGCACATCCCTTTGGTTCTTCAAGGAAGAAGAAAGAGAGGCAGATAATTGGAAACTAGTAGATCAATTATGTGAGTATTACAATGATAGAGTTCTTGATTCAATTTCTAAGGAAACATTTTATGTATACAACATAATACAATTGGCATTAAATAATCCCATAAGTTCTAGAAAAAAGCAAAGTTTTAAGAACACTGAAAGTGTGAGGAGAAAGGGAAGAGAAAGGACAGATTGATGAAAATATTGCTGAAAGGCATGGGGAACTTGAAGGGTGTGGTGATTCATACTCTCACAGCCCAGCTTCAACTCCTCTACACTCAAGCAGGCTCCTGACCTTCCCCCATCAACTTTACCTTCCTGGGTGAGGGGCAGTGATATCACCAGCACTTCCCCCACAGAAATCACCCCCTCCTATGACTAGATTACAAAGGGCACTACTTAAAGCTATAGAAGAAGGGCAGGGTTTAGATGAGAATAGAAATGTATACTGGGATTCAACAGTTTAACTCTTGAGGCCAAGAAAGTAGAGGATACACTCCTTTTGATCCAGAAACCCTCAAAGACCTGAAAAAGGCTTGTACTCTTTATGAGGCTACATCATCTTGTGTTAAGATGTTATTACAGAATTTGGCTTATGAAGTCTTAACCCCTAGGGAGTGGAAATCTAGATCAAGGACATACTTAGAACCTGGACAAAACTTGTTATGACTTTCTGAATATAGTTAGCTCTGTAGAATACAAGCCCAACAAAATAGTCATAGTGGAGATAATACTCCAATTATCTATGACCAACTAACAGGTGTAGGTTCTCATGCAAACATTTCAGCACACATTAACTACCCCATAGCAGCATATGAACAAATTGCTGCTGCTGCTATCAAAGCATGGGGTTTTCTCCCCGGTAAACACGGGTGAAGCCTTCACAAAAATAGCACAAGGGCCAAATGAACTCTTTACTGATTTTGTGGGACATTTGCAGACATCTGTCAAACAAACTACTGGTGAAAATGCAGTAACAGACATTATGATAAGGCAATTTGCTAAAGAAAGTGCTAATGAGGTTTGTAGAAGAATTATACTAGGACTACGCAACGATGCTTCTTTGGAGGAGATCATAAGATGCTGTATCACAGTGGACACAAATACCTTTTATAGCCAGGCTATGATGTAGACTTCCCAAAACCCGAACATGGGAAGACAGGGTCCCTTTTGGCAAGGGACTACTAGAGAGACTCGTCAATGGTAAAGTAGGTGGTAAAGTAGGTGGTAAAGTAGGGCATCTGAAAGCTCAATGTGGCATAGAGACAGAGTGAGAAAACAGGGTGGGAGAACAAGACCCAATACCCCATGTCCAAAATGCAACAGAGGCTTCCATTGGACATCAGAATGTAGACTGATTCAGGGAAATGGGATGAGGAGCCCAAGGCAAAAAATACTTGGGGCATGATGGCAGCCAATGCTACATCCAGAGAGTGCCTAGAAGTTCAGGACACAGACATGACCAATCAGTCAGGAAGCATTCTGATGAAAGAAAGGGATTACGCAGTCAATCAGACAGGAAGTAACTTGATGGGAGAAAGGGATTACAATTGGGGAGAATAGAGTTGTTTGCAGCTGGACAGCTGAGATACCTCCTGGAAAAGTGAAATCTGTTCCTCTCCAGACTATGGATTCCTTGCCTCCAGGCACAGTAGCTTTGACCATTTCATCTCCTGATAGTACTTACAAAACAGTGTTCCTTCATACACTGATGTGAGAAACTGGGGAATGTGTAGATAATATCCCAGTCACTAATACAGGTAGACAACAACCATGAGACGTAGTAGCATCAGATTTACTGATACAGACTCCTAATAAGCAATCTGGTGATAGTTGCCCACATTCTGACTCCAAGCAACAAAATCAAGGAATATACTGGAAAGCAGCTATGACAGCTGACTGACCTATGCTTATTATCTATATAAATGGCATACCATTAGAAGGATTGGTAGATACAAGTGCAGATCATACAGTCATTAGAAGTGCCAACTGGCCCAGTCACTAGCCAAAGATCAAGGCAGACACCTATATGTTTGGCATAGGAAGCTCAATAGCAGCTGAACTTAGTGCTACTCCTTTGAAATGGACTTTTGAAGATGAAACAGGAGTTTGTACTCCTTTTATAGTTAACAAAATTCCCATCAATCTGTGGGGAAGAGACATTTTACAACAATTAGGATTACAAATGAGTACTTCAGTATTTTAGGCAGGGCTGCTGTTGAAGGCCTGCCAACACTTTCACCTGTTCCTATCCAATTGAAAACTGATACACCAATGTGGATAGAACAGTGGCCCTTAGCCAAAGATAAAATTCAGGCCTCATTAGAGTACAGGAGCAACTTGACCAAGGACACTTACAACCTTCTCTAAGTCCTTGGAATTTCCCAGTATTTGTTGTAAGAAAGAAATCTGGAAAGTGAAGGATGTTGACTGATTTAAGAAAGGTAAATGAACAGATGGAAACTATGGGAACTCTTCAGCCTGGAGTTCCATCTCCTACTCAATTGCCTAGAGAATGGCCTCTTTGGGTTATAGACATTAAGGATTGTTTCTAGTTTATACCTCTAGATAAGGAGTGTATGAAAAGATTTGCCTTTTCAGTGCCCAGTGTTAACTTAGCTGAGCCTTATAAAATATATGAATGGACAGTTCTGCCACAGGGAATGAAAAACAACCCTATTATGTGTCAAATGTATGTTGCTGATGCTCTTACTCCAGTTAAAAAAAAGCATTTCCAAAAGTTATGTTGTTACATTATATGGATGATATCTTGGAGTGTGCATCTGAGGAGCAAATCTTAGAAGCATGCCTACAAAAGATCATAGAAACACTAAGGAACTATAAATTGCATATAGCTCCACAAAAATTCAAAGACATAATCCTTTTCAATATTTAGGATATGAAGTATACCCTAAGATACTTACAGTACAAAAACTTTCCTTAAGAACAGAGAAGCTAAACACCTGAAATGACTTTCAAAAATTGATAGGAGATTGAATGGATACATTCAGTGTTATGCTTGACTACCTATCAACTGCAACCATTATATGACATTTTAAGGGGAGACAGTGCTTGAAACTCACCACATCAGCTTACAAAAGAAGCTCAAGAGGCTTTGAGAGAAGTTGAACTGGCTTTATCCAATGGGGTTGAAAGAGTCACTCAAAACTCTTGGAAATATCAGTTTTTGCTACACAAGAGGCAAGGAGACAGTGTGATAGAGTGGGTGAACCTCCCAGTACAACCAGAACAAAAGCTTTACTCCTCACCCAGTGCTGGAATTTTATTAAAGGCCATTAATCAAAGAGTACAATTATCTGGGAGAAGACCTGACAAGATATACACCTTTTACACCAATGCACAAATTAATGTATGCTGTGAAACCATCCCAGAGTGGCAAATTTTATTGGCCATGCCTCCAAATTTTACTTTTTTTTTTAATATTTTATTTTATTTTATAACAACTTTATATTGACAGAATCCATGCCAGGGTAATTTGCCTCCAAATTTTACACATGGGTCTCCATTAAAGATAACCAGACTATTACATAATTGGTGATGGATTCATGAAGAAAAGGTTTCTAAAGTTACTTTTAAAGGACCAACTATCTTTACAGATGCATCCAAACATAACATTTGTGCTGCAATACTCTTGTAACTTAACTATAAAGAGAGTAGTCAGAACTCCTTTTCAGTCCATTTAGCTGAATGAATTGTATGGAATCATTCTAGCTCTTACTTATTATCCAGGAGATATAAACATAATATCTGATTCAGTCTATTCAGTAGATGTGGTACAAAAAATTGCCAAAGCCCAAATAAAATTTGTAGTTTCAAACATATATCAACTCTTTAAGAAACTTAAAGAACAAATGAGAAAGCATCCAAAGTAAGATTGATATCTTACATGTCCACTCTCATTGTGGATTTACAGGTCCTATTTTTCATGGAAATTCAAAAAAAGATAGCCTTCGAACCATGCTGGCCAATACCCCTTTATTTCAGGCAGCCCAATAATCTCATTCTAAATATCATCAGGCTGCTCGAACTTTATTTTAACAATTTGGGATAACAAAAGAGGAAGCTAGGAGCATAATAAAAGCCTGTACAACTTGTCTTCCTTTCCAGGTTCCTATGCTCCCTCCAGGGAAGAACCCTCATGATCTGAGACCCAATGAAATTTGGCAAATGGATGTGACCCATTATAAATCTTTTGATCATCTGTCTTTTATCCATATCGTGGCAGATACCTTTTCAGGATTCACTTTTGCAATACCAGCAGCAAAAGAGACAGTCCAAGTGGTCACTGAATTCCTTATACAAGCCTTTGAAATTGTAGGTGTGCCACAAGCAATAAAAACAGATAATGCACCTGCATATACTTCTAAACATTTTGCACATTTTTGTGCACAGTATCAGAGTTTACACACTGCAATGGGCTGAAGCTCGAGTTGATGCACTGAGGTCCCAAGCACGTGAGGCTAAATAGTAATTGGACAATACTTTATTGATATATATGCTTGGAGAAAGAATGGCCCCCGCCCACTCTTTGTGCAAGTCCTGATGTGTTGTATAGGAAATGATGATTTTGGTGGGTGGAGGCAGAGGGGCGGAGAGAGAAGCGGAAAGAGGTTGCAGCTGCTCACATTGCTAATCCCCCTTCACCTCAAAAAGAATAAAGATTGAAGATTTTCCCTTAACCTGCATTCCTGACTCTGGATGATTTTAAAATACGCGGTCATCACAACATGCCACTGGCATACCCTTTAATCCTCAAGGACAGGCAATAGTAGAGAGGAGACAAAGGGACATTAAGACACTCCTCCAAAAACAAAAGAAAGGGGAAACCATAGGTTACCCTAGAGAATTTTTAAACTTAGTTCTTTACACTATTAATTTTTTTATAAAATATAAAATAAAAATGTACTGGCTCCAACAGACAGATTTTATAACACACCAAAAGGGCAGTGTCCTTGAAGAACAGCTCCACTGTCTTTAGATAATCACCAGGTCATGTGGGGAGATCCAGAAAGTGGTGAACGGAAGGGATCAGATAGGTTCACTGCACTAGGTAGAGAGTTTGTTTGTATCTCTACAGATGGAGAAGGAATCAGATAGATGCCAAAGAGCTGTATTCACCTTGTCCTTCAGAGAGAGATGGAACAGACCCTTGAAATGAAGGAGAAGACCCAATTAACATTGGGTGGTTCGATCACTGATTGTGCTTCCTACTGAAAGAGCATGGCAACTGCGGCGTTTGACTCATGGACATCAAAAATTGTTGGACTTCAAAACCCTCAGGAATCATTGGAATCCCTGAAATATGAAAGATTGTTGTGGGACTTGAAAACTCTTAGCAATCATTGGATTCCCTGAGATATAAAGTAATGCACAATAGATTGGTTTTGGATCTGTTGATTGCAGAAGGAAGCATATGTATGGTTGTTATCTATATACCCTCTTTCTAGGACTTCTGGAAATCTTTTGCAACACCATATTGATTCATGTTGTTTGTTATATCACTACTTGCATGTACAATTCATGTTTGTTATACCACATTGAGCCTGCACTGACTGTGGGGAGAGTCATCACTAATAGCCTGTGCGTTATTGCTATGTGCTTGTATAATACCTCCCATACTGATAGCTTTGTGCATACCTGTTTCTAGTAAAACTTTTCAGCCCAGAAACCTGCTAACAAATTCTGGCTTGACTCCCCACTTCCCTTTGGTGTTTTTCATCTCTCTTACTGAGAAGTCAGGGAGGGTGTGACCACCTGTGTTCTAAAACAAAAGAAAGTGGGAGATGTAGAGAGCTGAAACTCTGAATAGTTGTATTTGAATCATACAACCAAGCGCTTAAGGCTAATTACCTATTCCACATAAGATAATTGCTCTAATAGCATATACTTGGATAATGGCTCTCCTCACTATTGGTGCTTGCTGAATGTTTGGTAGTCAGATAATCATAGGCAAGGATTGGAGGGCAGAGAGAAAGAGTCAGAAGCACTTGGCAGCAGGACAAGAAGGAGAGAGGTTGGTGATTTTAGGTTCCAGAACTGAGGATTCTGTTTGCCTGCCTCCTTTACTTCTCCTCCTAAAGATCAAGGACTTTAATTTATCCTGACTCTGACTGACTCTGAGGCTCTCCAGGGAGCTAGCCCTTACTTGAAGATATGATATAAAAGATATGATATTTTCTAACATAATTTGAGCATCTCAATTAACTTTAATCAATTAATTCATACTCCCATCAAGTATGACCAAAGAATAATGTAGAAGAATAATATTCACATACTTAGTTGTCCTAGAACCCTCTTTTTCTAAACTTCATCAAACATAAAATTGAAATAATAAAATAACAAAATCAATAATAATTCCTGTTTTTAAATAAGCCATTTAGAAGAAAGTATTTCCCTTTTAGTGAACATATATAGTAGAAAGTAAAATTTTATTATATTCATTTTATACAAGAGGAAACTAAAATATATATGATACCTTGTTTAAATATTATTAACTCCAATTTTTACAGATAAGGAATATTTTCCCAGAGATGTTAAAAGACTTTCATATAATCCTTTAATTAATAAGTGTAGGAACAGAAGCTTGATTTTTACATCCAATTTTCTTTCTTAAAACAATACTTTCAAAATGAAATGACATTTACATGACACATATTGATTGCAATCAATTAATAATTTTTATATTAATAAATATTTTTATAAATAAAAAATTAATGATTTTTTTCTTCATCATAAAATGCATCCACTTTTAACATACATAAATATTGATCTTTGAGGCCAGGCATAAGACCAATGCCATGTCAGAACAATATTCAGCAGTACATTTTAAAATATTATATCTGATAATTTAATTCATACTTTTCACTCAAGTGGTACATTTTTCTAGTCTGTGTAAAAATACTTGTATTTTTAACAAATGAAAATACTTGAAAAATTTAGATCACCCTGAGTTATTTAGTTGTATGCAGTTGACCTACTTCATATCATATCTACATATTATCTTTTATGAATCAAAAAATTGGAATGTTGGTATTTTTGTCATATAAAATAGAAGTTAAATATCATTTTAAGCCATGAAAATATGACTATGGTAGTTTTTGCTAGTAGAGCATGAAACAATTTCCTTCTCCTACTTCTGTTATGTTAGTTCTTTATCTTTTCCTAAACTAGGCTAATCTTTCACATGCAAAAAATGGTCAAAATGCTTACTCTTGGATGTCCTTGAGGAATATTTTATCAGAAGGCTGTTGAAGTAATTTTAGTTCAAAATAACTCTGCAAGTCTTTAACATTTTCAATAATGATATTTCAAACTAAATCATTTGAACCAGAAGCTAGTGTCAAAAAAAAAAAAAAAGCTATGTATTAAACACAGTTTAAACTTCATAAAATAACCAAATTTGAATTGTTAAGATTGCACAGATGATGTCATATACAATGATTCTTTTCAATGGAAGAATTAGAGACCTGTGTCAGAAAAGAATTATATAACCATGTATAAGCATATGAAAATGTATATGTTTGAAATGAATTCTTATCCAATATAGTGAGTTTGTTTTTTAAGATAAACACACACCCAATACTCTCTCTAGCCATTATTCCTTCTGTCAATTACTGAATAGTCTCATTGACCCTTGCTATATGACATTCTCCTGACTGAGAATAGCAGTTCATAAGTAAAGATATACATAGTATCTCTGTTTTTCATAGAGCTTTCCTTCATCTATTATTGTCAACAAAGAGTAAGAGAATTATTCTGAATTTAGTATTTTGAAAACAGGAAGGAAAAATATGTGTAGCACCTGAGGAAAGTTAAAAGTTGGCATTTATTAATGCAATGGCTTCATATTTCTCCGTAAGAAATGAATAAAGTGACAGTTTCAAAAATGTATGTTTTTTATGATATTTTTATGAACTCATGCTGAGTGAAATTAGTTGAACCAGGAAACAAATATAGATAATGATAACAACCATAATGTGAGGGGGAGCAAATGTTTAAAACTACAGAACTCTGACCAAAGCAGTGACCAATCATAACTTGTCAAACTGAGGATGAAATGCATTTTCTGTTTAAATGAGAGGTGAGAAGTAGTGAACCAGACTAAACTAGAAGGAACTTTAAGACATAGCCAGTTGATTCATTTCTTTCATCTTGCTGTACATTTCCCCTACAAAGGAGTTGCTATTTATGAAAAGGAATATATATTTATGAAAAGGAATATAAAATAAAGCAGGTATAGAAGTAGTAATAAAGTATTAATGAATGAGAACTGTTTTTATTAATTCAAATTCATGTGAATGGCTTTAAAAAGCAAGGTAATTAGTCATATTCAGATATATTAGATAAAGTTAAAAGAAGTTTAGAAAGTTGATGTGGTTAAGGAGCTAGAGGAGAGTTGAAAACAACATAAGTTTTTATTAGGCAAAATATACAATCCAAGAATATCAGTTCATCAAAAAAAGCAAGCACACACTACCCCTATAGATACATTTTTTGGTATCTTGCCAAAAAAAATCATATTGAAGACAAAGAGAAAGAAATTAAGAGATGAAACTAAAAGTAAACAGAGCAAAGCAAGTCACATGATAGTTCTTGACATCAAATGGGGAAGAAATAAGGACAAAGACTTGGGATCTAGGAAACTGTTCTGAATGGCTGCCGTAAAAATAAGTTTGATACAAAGTCATAATTTTTCAAAATGAACAGCTATGAAATCATAATTAGATAAATTAGTGCTTGACATTGTTAATTACATGCTAGTAAACAAGGGAAAAGTAATTTTATTTAAGTACAAAATATGTGCATTTTAAAATAATTTCATTAAACAAAGGATTATAGTGCAATCCATTTCTTTCCTTTTTTACATATATCCTTTAAAAATCTAGTTTTAGTTCTATGACATATTTGGCAACACAATACTGCTTTCAAAGCTTAGAATTTGACTTTTTAAAATACAAAAGTAAGTTCTTTAGCTGTCAGGTTAGGTTTACTGCATATTCATTCAGAACTCATAGCCACAAGGTGGATCAAGCTACACTTGCCATTTTTCGTAGTACTTATTGGAGAGTAAGTAATGTTTTGTTTTGCTTTTCTGAAAGAAGTTGCTTCTGGCATCAATAGTATTTCCAACTTTTTTCCCCTTTAGATGTTCAGTTTTAGTCCTACATTTCCATCTTGTCTCATAGAATTAAAATAAAAGGAATATATGAAAAATAAGAAAATGGTTTGGTAATCACTCTATAATGTATGTTGCATGATACACACATATGTATAATTTTTAAATATATGTGTCTGTACATATATGTAAATATATACATATATAATGTGCTATACATATCACATAATTTTATTTTATTTTGGTGTATACTTTTTCTGCTATTGCAGACCCTGACTAGAACTAGATTAATGAAAAAAGTCTTAATTTTAATGCAATATAATGTAATTATCATGCTCAGCCTGTATTATGTCAGAAATAAGTGTGTTAAAATATGTCCTCAGACACTTTCTATTTGTGTGATCCTGGGCAGCTCATTTAGCCTTTGTTATTTTTATTTTTCACAACTGTAAAATGAGGATAATAATAACACTTAAATCATATAGTTGTTGTGAGATTAAATGAGATTGTATTTGTTTTAAAAAATGGTTAGGTAACAAAGTGCCTGGGAAGTAATAGATACTACGTAATTTTTTTTTAATTATGAGATTAGCCAAAATTAATATAGAGGAATGTATAAGGCCCATATTTAAGGCCTTTCAGTTTGTGTAGACCTACAAGCACTTAATTTTTCAAGCCAACCTTTAAACTGAAATTCCTTTCTTTGCAAAAAAAAAAAAAGTATACATCTAAAGAGAATATCAGTATAGGTACATGGAAGTATAGTACTGTAGGGGGAAAAAACTATTTAGAAGCAATATATTGAAAATAGACTCAAAGACTTTTAATTAAATACAAATTTGAAAACTCCCAGAGCATGGCTAGAAGGCAAACAGAATTGAGAAATAACTTTGAAAATGTTATAAGATAATCAGCTAAAAATGGAAGTTATGCATGAAAAGAGGTCTGAAGAAGGATATGACAAAAATCTTGAAGTAATATTTAAAGGGTTATCATGGAGAACAAAGTATATACTACTGCATTGCTATTGTACTGTTGCTGATGATGTTGTTGATGATGATTTTGTTGGCTTGCAAAAAGAGTGCAGAATTAGAAGTGACTTTGTCAAATGGGAGAATTTTGGTCTGCTATCTGGAACATAAATAATGTAGCAATAATGTAACTTACATCAAAATAGAAAATACTGCTATAGGCGTCATGAGTATCTTTCTGACTACTTATTGAGGATGTAGTGGAAGATAAAGGTATTCACTACTATACATAGTTTAGCCAAGGTGGTCACCAGTGTTCTGGATGCTAAAGATATGATTCTGTGATAGTATAATAGAAGCAGTAACATGATATAGATTTACCAAAAAAAAAAAAAAAAAAAAGAGAGAGAGAGAGAAAATATAGATTCTTATCAGATCCAGATGTCATTAGCTTCCCTCTATTATACATTGATCATGCCACTGATATGAGAACTGGGAACTTGAATCAAAAAGCATTATTATACATACCTACCATCTATTTTAAAGAGTTTTTGGAAAAAAAAAACTTGTGAAGTTATCCTTTAAGTGGGGACAATTCAAGAGAATATGATAAAAAAATTTTAAATAATTGAAGTCTTGCCAAAAAGAAAAGATGAAACAGATTTGGTTTCCATGTAAAAGACAGAATTTGGGTAAAAGAATATTGGGTTAAATAACCCTACATAAGGAAGAATTTTATAACATTAATAATACTAAATGTATGTAGTAATTTAAATTTTATGCAATGTTTTATATATTATCACATTTGATCTTCACAATCTGAATTATCTGAAAATGCAGATAAGAAATGAAAAACTAATAAATGTTAACTGGATTGATCAAGTTTAGTAAACAGAATAATAACTTATAAAGTAAGAACTAGAAATGATGATACCAGATTACCAAAAATTTACTTTCTCCTATAAACTAAACAATTAAACCTGTCCATGCAGGTTTACCAATTGGTAGGAGGAAAATGTTAATTAAAAATGAATGCTAAAATTGTTTACAAGAAATTGATATTAAAAATACAATTAAGCAACATAATAAAAGGATACTGAAAAGGTGAAATGTGGGAAAAAATATTCAGATGGGCATTGCAGAGAAAGTCTTGAGAAGAATCAAGAGTAGGCTTGTTGTTTTCTTTAAAAATATTTCTTGGAGGAACAATCTCTGGGTGAGTCTTCAATGGAAGAGGATACTTTTAATATGCCCTGGGAGTAATTAAGCTTGCAGTTTGAAGTGGATTCTGGGATATTGTACACTAAAACTTAGTAAGGAAACTATGGTAGAAAATGAGAAGTTAAATAGCTTGCCCAGTGTTACCCAGACAGTGTATAACAAAGGTGATGGTTTATTTTTAGTCTTGATTCATCTATATGTAGCTGATAAATTTGACACTGTTGATCAGCATCCTGTAATGCTGGATAATCTTTCTTCTTTGGAATTTCCCTTTTACTGATCCTTCATAATTCTCTCTTACATGTCAGCCCTCTCCTGAATCTCTTTTGCTGGCTCATCATCCATAGCATTCTCCCCCTCCCCGTAAATGTTCTACAATGTTTTGCCCAAAGCATTCTTTTATTCTTCCTCTCCATCCCATCTCTTATTAATCTGGATAGCTCACGTGGATTTAACTTTCATATTTCTAAAAATGAATCACAAATTTCATTCTCTTCCCTGAGCTTTAGTCTTGCATCATTAATTGCTTATTAGGAATTTCAAACAAGACGTCCCTGAAACATCCTAAACTGAACATTTCCAAAACTGAAAAAAATATTTCCAAACCTCTCCACCTCAAATAAAACAAAATTTCTTTGTTGCACTCACCCTAATTTCTGGGTTGAAGTCTTTTCCACTGGATCAGGATCAGAGGCTTTTCCACTTGAATCAGGATCGTAGCTTTTCCACTGAAATCCACTGAGGGGTCTGTTAGTCCCACGTTCAGGGCGCCAAAATGTTTGTAGCAGCCCTGTTTGTAGTGGCCAGAAACTGGAAAATGAATGGATGCCCATCAATTGGAGAATGGCTGGGTAAATTGTGGTATATGAATGTTATGGAAAATTATTATTCTGTAAGAATTGACCAGCAGGATGAATACAGAGAGGACTGGCGAGACTTACATGAACTGATGCTAAGTGAAATGAGCAGAACCAGGAGATCATTATACACTTCGACAACGATATTGTATGAGGACATATTTTGATGGAAGTGGATTTCTTTGACAAAGAGACCTGAGTTTCAATTGATAAATGACGGACAAAAGCAGCTACACCCAAAGAAAGAACACTGGGAAACGAATGTGAACTATTGTTGTGAGTTCAAATGTGGGGTTCTTGTTCTTCTATAAAATATTATAAAAGTTCTCTCTGGGTGCCTTCCCTGGAATCAGGATTTTGTCGGTCCCTGTTCGGCCTATCTCTCTGCTTGGTTCCAAGAGTTCCCTCCGAATGTCTCCAAATTCAAAGGTTTGTCCTTCAGCCTCGGCCTCTGCTTTCTTCAGCCTCCAGCCAGCTCCAATCTTCATGTCATTCCGGTGAAATCTCGACTTGTAGCTTCTTCACTCTCTAGAACCTCTTCGACTGGCCCATTGGCCTATTTATGCTCCTTCCAGAGAGAGGGATTATGGGTAGTTCTACTTAGTACCTTGTTTCAGGTTCTGCCCAAAACATCTTCTTGTAAGATTAGATCAACTCTAATTACTTAGCAGTTAGTAAGGATTCCAACAACTTATATTTGGCAACACAATACTGCTTTCAAAGCTTAGAATTTGACTTTTTAAAATACAAAAGTAAGTTCTTTAGCTGTCAGGTTAGGTTTACTGCATATTCATTCAGAACTCATAGCCACAAGGTGGATCAAGCTACACTTGCCATTTTTCGTAGTACTTATTGGAGAGTAAGTAATGTTTTGTTTTGCTTTTCTGAAAGAAATTGCTTCTGGCATCAATAGTATTTCCAACTTTTTTCCCCTTTAGATGTTCAGTTTTAGTCCTACATTTCCATCTTGTCTCATAGAATTAAAATAAAAGGAATATATGAAAAATAAGAAAATGGTTTGGTAATCACTCTATAATATATGTTGCATGATACACACATATGTATAATTTTTAAATATATGTGTCTGTACATATATGTAAATATATACATATATAATGTGCTATACATATCACATAATTTTATTTTATTTTGGTGTATACTTTTTCTGCTATTGCAGACCCTGACTAGAACTAGATTAATGAAAAAAGTCTTAATTTTAATGCAATATAATGTAATTATCATGCTCAGCCTGTATTATGTCAGAAATAAGTGTGTTAAAATATGTCCTCAGACACTTTCTATTTGTGTGATCCTGGGCAGCTCATTTAGCCTTTGTTATTTTTATTTTTCACAATTGTAAAATGAGGATAATAATAACACTTAAATCATATAGTTGTTGTGAGATTAAATGAGATTGTATTTGTTTTAAAAAATGGTTAGGTAACAAAGTGCCTGGGAAGTAATAGATACTACGTAATTTTTTTTTTAATTATGAGATTAGCCAAAATTAATATAGAGGAATGTATAAGGCCCATATTTAAGGCCTTTCAGTTTGTGTAGACCTACAAGCACTTAATTTTTCAAGCCAACCTTTAAACTGAAATTCCTTTCTTTGCAAAAAAAAAAGTATACATCTAAAGAGAATATCAGTATAGGTACATGGAAGTATAGTACTGTAGGGGGAAAAAACTATTTAGAAGCAATATATTCAAAATAGACTCAAAGACTTTTAATTAAATACAAATTTGAAAACTCCCAGAGCATGGCTAGAAGGCACACAGAATTGAGAAATAACTTTGAAAATGTTATAAGATAATCAGCTAAAAATGGAAGTTATGCATGAAAAGAGGTCTGAAGAAGGATATGACAAAAATCTTGAAGTAATATTTAAAGGGTTATCATGGAGAACAAAATATATACTACTGCATTGCTATTGTACTGTTGCTGATGATGTTGTTGATGATGATTTTGTTGGCTTGCAAAAAGAGTGCAGAATTAGAAGTGACTTTGTCAAATGGGAGAATTTTGGTCTGCTATCTGGAACATAAATAATGTAGCAATAATGTAACTTACATCAAAATAGAAAATACTGCTATAGGCGTCATGAGTATCTTTCTGACTACTTATTGAGGATGTAGTGGAAGATAAAGGTATTCACTACTATACATAGTTTAGCCAAGGTGGTCATCAGTGTTCTGGATGCTAAAGATATGATTCTGTGATAGTATAATAGAAGCCAGTAACATGATATAGATTTACTAAAAAAAAAAAAAGAGAGAGAGAGAGAGAGAGAAAATATAGATTCTTATCAGATCCAGATGTCATTAGCTTCCCTCTATTCTACATTGATCATGCCACTGATATGAGAACTGGGAACTTGAATCAAAAAGCATTATTATACATACCTACCATCTATTTTAAAGAGTTTTTGGAAAAAAAAAAAAAAAAACTTGTGAAGTTATCCTTTAAGTGGGGACAATTCAAGAGAATATGATAAAAAAATTTTAAATAATTGAAGTCTTGCCAAAAAGAAAAGATGAAACAGATTTGGTTTCCATGTAAAAGACAGAATTTGGATAAAAGAATATTGGGTTAAATAACCCTACATAAGGAAGAATTTTATAACATTAATAATACTAAATGTATGTAGTAATTTAAATTTTATGCAATGTTTAATATATTATCACATTTGATCTTCACAATCCGAATTATCTGAAAATGCAGATAAGAAATGAAAAACTAATAAATGTTAACTGGATTGATCAAGTTTAGTAAACAGAATAATAACTTATAAAGTAAGAACTAGAAATGATGACACCAGATTACCAAAAATTTACTTTCTCCTATAAACTAAACAATTAAACCTGTCCATGCAGGTTTACCAATTGGTAGGAGGAAAATGTTAATTAAAAATGAATGCTAAAATTGTTTACAAGAAATTGATATTAAAAATACAATTAAGCAACATAATAAAAGGATACTGAAAAGGTGAAATGTGGGAAAAATATTCAGGTGGGCATTGCAGAGAAAGTCTTGAGAAGAATCAAGAGTAGGCTTGTTGTTTTCTTTAAAAATATTTCTTGGAGGAACAATCTCTGGGTGAGTCTTCAATGGAAGAGGATACTTTTAATATGTCCTGGGAGTAATTAAGCTTGCAGTTTGAAGTGGATTCTGGGATATTGTACACTAAAACTTAGTAAGGAAACTATGGTAGAAAATGAGAAGTTAAATAGCTTGCCCAGTGTTACCCAGACAGTGTATAACAAAGGTGATGGTTTATTTTTAGTCTTGATTCATCTATATGTAGCTGATAAATTTGACACTGTTGATCAGCATCCTGTAATGCTGGATAATCTTTCTTCTTTAGAATTTCCCTTTTACTGATCCTTCATAATTCTCTCTTACATGTCAGCCTTCTCCTGAATCTCTTTTGCTGGCTCATCATCCATAGCATTCTCCCCCTCCCCGTAAATGTTCTACAATGTTTTGCCCAAAGCATTCTTTTATTCTTCCTCTCCATCCCATCTCTTATTAATCTGGATAGCTCACGTGGATTTAACTTTCATATTTCTAAAAATGAATCACAAATTTCATTCTCTTCCCTGAGCTTTAGTCTTGCATCATTAATTGCTTATTAGGAATTTCAAACAAGACGTCCCTGAAACATCCTAAACTGAACATTTCCAAAACTGAAAAAAATATTTCCAAACCTCTCCACCTCAAATAAAACAAAATACCATTACAAACATATGTATTTCTGTAAAAGAGATCAGTTTCCTTCTTGTTTTGCTGGTGTGCTATAACCTCAACACTTCATTCTCTCTTATATTAAAATAAGTTGTCAGCTTTGTCAATTTCCTACATTTAAAAAATATTTATATTCTCACCTTTTTCACTATTCCTACAGATACTACTTTAAAGCAATTCTTCATTAACTTCTGCCTTGATTATTTTAATTTTCCTAATCAGCCTCTCTCCATCAAGTCTCCCAGCACTCTAATCCATGCTACACATTAATGTTACGATTATTTTTGTTCTTAACTGCAGATTGAAACATATCATTCCCTTGCACAGTCAATTACATTTGTCTCTCCTTCCCTCTGCCTCTAGGATAAACAATAAGCTTCATTTTTGATCTTTGAAATTTTTCACAAGTTGACTCTAATCCGTGTGTCCAGTAGCATAAATATATTATTCTCTTTAGCTCAACTGGCCTTCTTTTTGTTCCTGTGCTTCATCTCATCATTAATTAGGGTGAAGAAGAGGGTTAATCCAGAGCTTACAATGTATTTATATTCTCTTCACTTGGGATATTACACTGACTGGAAAGAGTACAGAGAGCAGAGGGCTCCCATTTAAAAGGGGATATTCAGGTCATTTATCTCTTCATTTCTTATTTGTTTGTACTCTTCTGGATTTTATTCCTCTTCTCTCTCACTTTTTAGCTTCTTTTATATCTGTATCTTCCCTCATTAAATTGTGATCTCCTTGAGAGCAGGAACTGTGTTTTCTTTTTCATTTACATTCCCCAGCAGTTAGCACAGTAGCAGGCATATTATACCTTCTTAATAAATAATTTTGACTGAGTGAGGGTATGAGTGAGTCAAGAAATGAAAAATGAAGATCATAGAAAGATATGAGATTATGGTTATACGGGATGAATGCCAATTTCTAGTTGAGGAAGTGGACCAACCTTATGTGTGACTGAGGTGGAGTAGGTTATGATATTTGAGATTGAAGAGTTGGGAATTTATGAAGTTAGAAGTAGAATTGATGTGATTATTGAAGTTCCCTACTATAATGGAATGAGTTAAGAAAGAGAAGAGTTCACAAGTTGAGAAAGATCATAAGCCAGGGTTTAATACCATCCTAAAGAAGGGGGTATGCCATTCTGGAAAGCAATTTGGAACTATGCTCAAAAAGTTATCAAAGTGTGCATACCCTTTGATCCAGAGGTGTTCCTACTGGGCTTATATCCCACAGAAATCTTAAAGAAGGGAATGGGACCTGTATGTGCAAGAATGTTTGTAGTAGCCCTATATGTAGTGGGCAGAAACTGGAAACTGTGTGGATGTCCATCAGTTGAGAATGGCTGAATAAATTGTGGTATATGAATATTATGGAATATTATTGTTCGGTAAGTAATGACCAGAAGGATGATTTCAGAAAGGCCTGGAGAGACTTACACGAACTGATGCTGAGTGAAATAATGAGGACCAGGAGTATATACTTCAACAACAATACTATATGATGATCATTTCTGATGGATGTGGCCATCTCCAGCAATGAGATGAACCAAATCAGTTCCAATAGAGCAGAAATGAACTGAACCAGCTACACCCAGTGAAAGAACTCTGGGAGATGACTATGAACCATTACATAGAATTCCCAATCCCTCTATTTTTGTCCACTTGCATTTTTGATTTCCTTCACAGGCTAATAGTACACTATTTCAAAGACCGATTCTTTTTTGTACAGCAAAATAACTGTTTGAACATGTATGCTTATATTGTATTTAATTTATATTTTAACATATTTAACACATATTGATCAACCTGCCATCTGAGGGAGGGGAGGGGGGGAAAGAAGGGAAAAATTGGAACAAAAGATTTGGCAATTGTCAATGCTGTAAAATTACCTATGCATATATTTGTAAATAAAAAGCTATAATTAAAAAAAAAAGAAGGGATATGACCTGGAGCCCAGAATACAATATCCAATATGATTTAAATTGTGCTGAACATTTTGATTGAATAGATTTCAAAGGAGGAGAAATTCCTTAATGAAAGAGTAATGGGAGGACCTTGGGATGACAGCAGGGAACAAAATGTATGTCACTCTCATTCTAGGACTGGTGTGTTGGACAATATGAACGCTAAGGCAATACTGGAATGAAAGGTCAGTGAGTCAATTTCATCAAGGAGTGGAGCCAGGAATCAATGAGTAGTTCCAATTATTGTGCAGGGAAAGTAAAAAAGGTCCAGAATGAAAGGAAGCTTGTGCATTGTGGAACAAGACTACCAGAGATAACATTGGCAGGGCTGAATAGGGTTGCAGAAAAACAAGGTTGGGGTAGGATTGGGAATAGGTGGGAATGAGATAATGGAGTATCAAGATATTAGAAGACACTCTGTTTTCCAAAGTTATGGCCCAACAAGATGCTGATCTGACCTTGTGCTTACTTTCTGGATGATCTGAGCCACAGCAGCATCCCAGAATTGTTTCATACCAGTATTAGGCAATCTGTAAGCTTGAACAAGCAACTGTAGTACCCATGTTCTGATTATGAAGACCTGCTATGAATCAAACTTTTCACATTGTTACCCCTCATTGTCAGGGCCATATTCATTGCCTCACCATAGCTATAAATACTAAGATTTCCCTACACTGCATCAGTCCTCCTTCTTTCCTTTTAAGGGACAAGCCCTGGTACATGTGTCTTTGCTTGCAAGCCATTTTGCTCATTTTGAAATTAAACTTCTGTTTGATTTTTGATTCTCCTGTTTCTGATCTGCTTTGCGTGGTTCTGGCCATCCATAGGTTAGAGGCTGGTTCCAGGCTTATTGATAAGAGGTAAGGGTGGGAATAATTTTCTTCTGCACAACTAGAGATAAAGATATAGGAGACAGAAGATTATTGATGGTAAGAGTAGTAATTGGTAGCAAATGAATGATGAACTTTGTGTCTCCAAATGATGCTATTTGGCACTGGCCAGGTAGGGTTGCGTCTCAGTTGCTCCTTCCCAGCTATTGCAGTTTTTCAAACTCTCATGTAGCTGGGAGATTTTGTTGTGGTCTCATTTATCAAATTATGCTAGATAACCAGATAGTTAAAAAGATATTCTTCACAACTACACTAACTCTGTCTAGTACAAATTTGCTGAATCTCATTTCAGCTGCCTAACATTAAGACACAATATTCTTTTTATTCTTTTCCAGTTAAATTCTATTCCAAATATTTTCTTTTCTCCTCAGATTTTAAATTACTTCTTTTACCTTGATTCTAGAATTGCAGAGAAAAATAAAATTATCTTTAATGATTCTCCTCTTCTCCCATATTTTTATGTGGAATCCCCTTAGAGTCAACTGCCCATTCTCACTTCCATCTCTTCAGTCTCTTTGAAATAACTAGTGATTTTTCTCATCACGACAAACCCCTCTACTTATGCCTTTGATTTTATCCTCTCCATTCTCTTCCAAGAACATTCCCTTTAGATCAGGTCTTTCCTTTATTTCATCTTCAATTTCTACCTGTCAACTAGTTCTTTCCATGCTGCCTGCAAATATATACAAAGCTATATTCTTTATAAGCTTTCAGTTATCCTACCATATTTTCAAGTCATCATCATATGTCTCCTTTTCACAAACTCCTTGGGGGAGGAGAACTACCTACATTCATTACTTCTACTTCCTTTTCCCCCTTTCATTTCTTAACCCTTTAATAACTAGTTTTTAATTCACGTACTCAACTTCAATTCAACTCAAATTCATGTACTCCCATAATTCTGTTGACCTTTTTTCTCCTCGTGCTTCTTAATACCTCTTTGCATTTGATATTTAACTATATCAAACTACTGATATCTTTCTTAAATTCTGTGAATTTTTCTCTTTTCTTCATATCCTTACATTCCAACTGCTCTTCAAGTTCCTTTTTCATTATTCAATGATTAGTAAAATCACTTTAGTGACTGATTTGAGTATAGATTAGGATGGGGATAGATCTGAGACAGGCAGATGCACCAACAGGTTATTGCAAAAACTAGGGGCGAGGTGATACAATTGTAAGAGAAAATAAGGGAGCATATAAGACATATTTTTAAAATTTTAAAAATCACAGTCCTTGGTGAAATATTTGTGTGAGATAAGACAAAACCCAGAATGACTCCCATATTGTGAATCTGACATAGTTAAGAGTCATTGGGATATGAAGAGTATGACTAGATATGGAGTGTGCTATTTTGCTACCCTCAAAGAATGAGAATGGGAGACCTCAAGTCAAATGGAGGTTTGCTCTTTTCTCAGGAAATTTTCAATATCCCATCTGGGAGATTGGCTAGCAGCAGGAAATGTAAGTTGTCTTGTATGGACAAAGATGAAAGTAACTGCTTTGTGACTGATGGAAGATATTTTATCCTCATTTCCTCAGGCAATATGCTGACCAAGAAGAGATAGAAGGTATGAAATGTTAGCATGAAGTCTAGGGTCCTTTGATTTGTTTTTTTCCACATAAAGAGGCTGTCAGTGGGAAATAGTAGAGGTCCCATGATGGGGACATCTTTTGAGGCAGATGAAAGAAATCCAGCTTATCCCGGAGCAGCTTTTCTTCAAGGGACACACTATGCCCAATGAATTCCCCTTGCATACTAGAATAAAATGAATAATAAATATGAAATAAAAGTGGATATATAGATAGAAAGCCTATAGTGGAGGTCTTTAAATTTCAGTCTGAGAACACTGCATCTCACCATAGTGGCAAAACACAGAAATAATAATATTTTTGAGTAGGGGAATGACATGGCCAGAACTCTGTTTTAAAAATAAAAATATAATAGGTGTATTGAAGTTAAATTAAAAAAAAGTAAGAACCTTCAAGCTGTGGGACTATTGGGAGGCTCTTATAATAATCCCATTAAAAAATAGTGAGATCTAGAACTTGGATAGGGCCTGCATGAGTAGAGAGAGGAGATAGATTAAATAGATATTGAAGACAAATATTTACTAAGACTATGCAATGGATAAGATGTGGTGCTTAAAAGAGATTGGAATGGTTGAAGCTGACTAAGATTATGAACCTGAGTAACTCAAAATATGACAATATAAATATGAAAATATATAAAAATAAATATATAAATAATGAAATATAAGAAGTGGTGATAAAGGAAAAGATTTTAGGAGAAACATTTTTTACAGTCTCTTTGACATCTTGTAGTGTAACTAGCTTGTTAAATGACACAAATAATATACACTCAGTAAATATTTATTGTTTTCTGTTAATAATATAAAAAAAATTGGTAGCCCACATAAAACATTTTAAAAGACTGCTTCCTTTTTAATGTCCTAAAATGTAAAGTACCACAGTATACACTATTTCTTCATATTTTCCTATCACATCTGTCCCGATTTCTACCAGGACCAGTTTCTATCCTACCTAGACCTCCTGTGACACACCTACCTTGGGGAAGGAGCCGTGAGGTAAAGCTATATTAATTAGTGAGGAACTGAGTGAACATTCTCCCAACTCATGTCATCTCTTTTCAGATCATATTTCACGTTCCATAAAATCATCTATTAATAAAAGAAGATTTACTCTTTGTTTATTGCAGAACTATAAGGCTACTTGTACCTCCCTTTCTTTGAATGCTGCTTGATCTTGCTCAAATAAATGCTACCATGGCTACTGGAATGGATATAAGAATTGACTACCCTTTGGGTCTATTCTCCAACACTGTGAACTTACAAACAAAACCTCCTTCCCTGACCTTCCACTCCCCAATATATGCTGTATACTCTTATTAGAAGGAAGGACAGCTAGATGGCATGATGGATAGAATGCAAAGCCTGGATTCAGGAAGATCAGTCTTACTGAGTTCAAATTTGGCCATAGACATTTGCTAGCTATGTGATCCTAGACAAGTCACTTAGCATGTTTCAGTTTGCTCATCTGCAAAATGATTTGGAGAAGTAACCAACATTGTTGTAGATCCCTCCTTGTACATTCTGGGCAGCAGAGAGTCTGTACCACCCCATGGAGACTTTACTTCCCTGCAGAGACCTCACCCTCCCTGGGCCTGCACAATGTATGCTGGCAATGTTGGTTACTTTGCCCTGGTTGTAAGCCAGTAGATCAGCAGAGAAGTTATAAAATATCCAACACAAACACAAAAGGTAAAGAGTGAACGCCAAAATGCCAGACCCCCATAGGACCTGTCCATGCCCACCCAAAACTGAGTCAGCAGTGACTCAGCATGATCCCAGTGCAGCCAAGTGGCCACTTATAGAGTGTAATGTTCAGGCTACCTCTCTGGACAACCTTGGGATCAGCCCAAGTCCTTGGTCTTAGTGGAGAAGTGAAGGAGGCAGAACAGCCACCAGGAGGATCATCAAAAATGGAATGCCTCATTTCCAACCATTCTCATCCCTTAAATACCCTAAATCAATTGCATCATTACAGCATGTGATTATGTGTGAACTAGAGAACCATTATGTCATCATGCTAAGCACTAAGTATATGTATACTAGAGAACCATGATCGCATAAATTCCACTGAGTTAAAACCTCCTTCTAAATATCCTTGCTCCAAGTATATTTCTCCAGAGTTGTTTCCTCTACAATAGAGAAAGCTTAGAAAACCTCCCCTGCCCTAAAAGCAGATCACATTTTTTTTTTAAATGAGTAAAAAGGCAAAGAGAACTTTAACCATAGATAGAAAGAGAAGAACAGATTTCAATTCCTGAGGAGACTAAAATTAGATTGTCTCCAGATGAAGCCCCAAAAGGTGATATAAACTGGTCCCCATCACACAACACTCTCTTAGAAGAAATTAAAAAGGATCTCAAAAGAGAGTTAGAATAAAAATGTAAGGGTTTGGAAAAGGCATATAATTCATTAAATGATAGATTTGACAACATGGAAAAGAAAACAATTCCCTGAAAAACAAAATTTATAAAATGGAAAAGGAAAATAACTTCTCAAAAAAAAATGGAATTAGTGAAATGGGAAAAAAATTCCATAGAATAAAACAACTCATTTAAAAAACTCAATTTGACAAATACAAAAAGAAGTAAAAAAAAAGTAAAAATCACTCACTAAAAATCAAAATTGAACAAATGGAAATGAATGACTTAGTAAGACATCAAGATTCAGTCAAGCAAAATTTTTAAAAAATGAAAAAAATAGAAAAAAATGTAAAATATCTATTTGGGAAAAGAACAAACCTGGAAAATAGATCTAGGAGAGACAATCTAGGGATTATTGGACTCCCTGAAAAACAAGGTGATCAAAAAAGCTTAGACACTATTTTTCAGGAAATCCTCAAAGAGAACTACTTGCATGTCATAGAATTAGAAGGTAAAATAGCCATTAAAAGAATTTACTGAACACCTCCTGAAAGAGATACCAAAATTAAAACTCCAAAGAATATTGTGGCTAAACTTCAGAAGTATAGAACTAAGGAAAAAATATTACAAGTAGCCAGAAGAAAACAATTCAAATACCGAGGAGCCACAATAAGGATCACCCAGAATATAGCAGTTTCCAACTTAAAGGTATGACCGTGATGGCTGGCATGAGATTTACCAACCCTTTTTATTATGATTTAGTCAAACTTTCGTTTATAGCTCAATGTTAGTCACTGCTGTAACCCATGGAGGTGTGGTTAAACTAGGTGTCCTGGGCTACTTTGGGAAGTGTGCCTGATACCTGCTCCTTTAAACTTGATAGAAGATAGGAGGGCCTAGAATACACCATGACCAAGTAGGATTTATACCAGGCATACAGGGCTGATTCAGTATTAGGAAAGTTATTCACATAATCGACTATATCAATAACCAAATTAGCAAAAACCATGTGATCATCTCAATAGATGCAGAAAAGGCATTTGATAAAATCCAACACTCATTCCTATTAAAAAAACTAAAGAATATAGGAATAAATGGACTTTTCCTTAAAAGTCAGTAGCATCAATTTAAAACCATCAGCAAGCATCATATGTAATGAGGATAAACTGGAATCATTCCCAGTAACACCAGGGTTGAAACAAGACTGCTCACTATCACATTATTATTCAATATTGTATTAGAAATGCTATTTTTGGCAATAAGTGATGAAAAAGAGATTAAGGGAATTAAAGAAGGTAATGGGAAAACTAAATTATCGCTCTTTGCAAATGATATGATGGTATACTTCAAGAACCCCAGAGAATCAAGGAAAAAGCTATTAGAAATAATGCACAACTTTAGCAAAGTTGTAGGATACAAAATAAATCCATATAAATCATCAGCAATACATCACTAACAAAATCTAACAGCTGTCGATAATATAAAATATTTTGGAATCTAACTGTCAAGGGAAAGTCAGGAACTATATGAGCAAAATTACAAAACACTTTTCACACAAATAAAGTCAGAACTAAACAATTGGAAAAATATCAAGTACTCTTGGATAGGTCAAGCGAATATATTAAAGATGACAATACTAACTAAATTAATCTATTTATTTAAAGCTATACCACTATAACTACCAAGAAATTATTTTACCGACAGAAAAAATAACAACAAAATTCATCTGGAAGACAAAAGGTCAAGAATTTCAAGAGAAGTAATTTAAAAAAAAATCAAGTGAAGGGTGGCCTAGGTGTACCAGATCTAAAACTATATTATAAAGCAATGGTCATCAAAACCATTTGATACTGGCTGAGAAATAGACTAGTTGATCAGTAGAATAGGTTAGTTTCAAAGGACAAAATAGTAAGTAACTATAGTAATCTTGTGTTTGACAAACCCAAATACCCCAGCTTTTGGGATAAGAATTCACTATTTGACAAAAATCTGCTGGGAAAATTGGAAACTAGTATGGCAGAAATTAGGCATTAACCTGCCCTTAACACTATATACCAAGATAAAGTCAAAATGCGTTCATGATCTAGACATAAAGATTAATATTATAAATAAACTAGAAGAACATAGGATAATTTACCTCTCAGACCTGTGGATGAGGAAGAAATTTCTAACCCAAAAAGAACTAGAGAGCTTTATTTATCACAAAATATATAAATGTGATTATATTAAGTTAAAAAGGTTTTGTACAAACAAAATTAATGCAGACAAGATCAGAAGGGAAGCAAGAAACTGGAAAAAACATTTTTATATCCAAAAGTTCTTTTAAAGACCCATTTCCAAATATTTCTATTTCCAAAATATATAGAGAACTGAGTAAAATTTATAAGAAATCAAGTCATTCTCCAATTGACAAATGGTCAAAGGCTATGAACAATTTTCAGATGAAAAAACTGGAAATTATTTCTAGTCATATGAAAACATGCTCCAAATCAATATTGATCAGAGAAATGCAAATTAAGACAACTCTGAGATACTTCTGCACACCTGTCAGATTGCCTAAGATGACAGGAAAAGATAATTAGGAATGTTGGAAGAGATGGGGGAAAACTGGAATGCTGATACATTGTTGGTGGAACTGTGAAAGAATCCAACCATTCTGGAGAGCAATTTGGAACTATGCTCAAAAAGTTACCAAATTGTGCATACCCTTTGATCCAGCAATGTTACTACTGGGCTTATATCCTAAAGAGATCTTAAAGGAGGGAAAGGGATCCTTGTGTGCAAAAATATTTGTGGCAGCCCTAGAAACTGGAAACTAAATGGATGCTCATCAATTGGAGAATGGATGAATAAATTGTGGTATATCAATGTTATGAAATATTATTGTTCTATAAGAAATGACCAACAGGTTGATTTCAGAAAGGCCTGGAGAACTTACATGAATTGATGCTAAGTTAAATGAGCAGAACCAAGAGATCATTATACACATCAACAATAAGAGTATATAATGTTTAATTCTGATGGACATGGCTTTCTTTAACAATGCGATGATTCAAACCCATTTCAATTGTTCAGTAATGAAGACAAACAGCTAATCCCAGAAAGAGAACTATGGAAACTGAGGGTGGACCACAACGTAGCATTTTCACTTTCTGTTATTGTTCACTTGCATTTTTGTTTTCCTTCTCAGGTTTTTTTTTTTTTTTTTTTTCTTTCTAGATCCGATTTTTCTTGTGCAGAAACTGTATAACTGTATAACTCTGTATACATATATTGGAATTAACATATTTTAACATATTTAACATATTTAACTACCTGCCATCTGGGGTACCAGGCAGGGGAAGGAGGGGAAAATTTTGAACAGAAGGTTGTGCAAGAGTCAATATTTTCAACATTGAAATATTACCCATGCATATGTTTTGTAAATAAAAACCTATAATAAAAATTAAATTAAAAAATAACTGAAGAACAATGACAATTAGAAGGTAAGTTCTATCTCATCTTTTCTATCATCAGCTTTAGTAAATTTTTAAAAATAAAAGCTAGCTCACTCATTCAATCTCTCTTCAATCATTCACAGCTTTATATTGTCATATGTCATAATGGAGTACAGTACTTCTCCAGAGAGGAAAGGAAGCAGTTTATGAATTGAAGTAAAGAAACAAAAATGCCCTAGTCGGGGGCATCTGTGACAGATTGAATGCTTTGTTTTTAACAATTGGAGACTCTGGCAGGATTCAATGACTATATTGTAAACACAAGCAATGCTAATTTTCCTATGGCCATTGAATTGATGCTGAAAGATTTATGAGAAGCTGTCACTTATTTGTTCCAAATACATCAAGTGCATCAGTTTGGTTTGAAAATGAGACATATTCAGTGTTCATAAAGAAAACAAATATTTCCTTTTTATTGATTTACCTATCCCTGTGTTAACATTAGAAACATCACATATAATATATGAATCTATACATGTATATAAATTACATGCACACACACATACATATATGCATATTTACAAATATACTTTTTCAATACTTTAGAGATTTTCAATTTTGGATCATTCAGAGATCGCTAGTGTGTATACTCTATCTGCCAATGCAAATCACAATTTCTTCATTTATTAATATAAAATTTTCTGAAATATATATACACAATAATTATCATAAGAGGGTTCTTCCCACTTACTCATAGGTATGTATTATAGTGTATGTATAAAATTACCGCAACTCTTCTTGTTCATTTCTGTGCTCAATCCAGTGTTCAATAGCAGTGGCTGACTGAGATATTTTTGTATTTACTCTATATAATGATATATTATAATTATGTTATGTTATATCATGGTATGTTACATTATAATTATTTTCATTATATAACATTAATTATAAGTATGCAAAAAGAGAATTATTAAACTCTTATTGAACTTAACATAAACTACATAATGTAATATTGTACAATTTTATACTGTATAGTACAAAATATACTATACTATACTAGAAAATAATTTTACAATGTTTAATGTAATAAGCGATAAATATTGCATGGTGGCACCTGCTATCATTTTATATATCATATCATTTTCTCAATAAATTATTATTCTATTGTTTATCATGTAATGAGAATGTTAGGAACTTGAACAAAAAGATGGTAGACTGATTTATCAGAAATTTTACTGTCAGACATTTTGCAAAAACATGAAAGTACTCCATAGCTTTCTATTATATAGAAGTCAGACTCTGAAATTAAAAAAAAAATCATTAACACATTAGCCAACATTTACTTCACTATTATTGTCATGACTATCATCATAGCAATCATTGTTGTCATTGTAGTTTTGATTGTGGTGGTTGTTGTTTATAGTTATAAGAAACTAGAAATAACATCTACAGAAGCAAAGAAAGGTTGTGATTTTCATCATTTGAAGAATAGCTTTGTAATTGAAAAATGTTTAAAATATATGAGACATGATATGTCTTAATTATTTCATTAATATATATTTTATATTGGCAGAAATTATTATTATTAACTATTTTATGGATTAGGAGTTAAAGATTGGTGATAACTTTCTTTAAAAAATTATCATATGTAGTGATGAAACTGTGTAACCTTAACTTGGGCGGTCCTCAGATACTGTACACAAAGTCTGTCATTATTCTCATACTTGAAGTCTTATAGTATCACCCTTTAAAGAGTGAAGAAAGTTTTAGATTAAAGCTTATGTGTATCATGATGTGATGTATGAAATCATAGGAGATGAGACAATTTAGGATGACAAATAACAGAAATAACATTTCATTCTCTAACTGAATAATTTCTGTTTCTGTTGAATCATTTCACAAAAAGGAAATCTTTAGTTGTCTGAGTTTACTTTAACTTTTACTTTTAAATTTACTTTAATTTGTTTGTTTTTTTTTTTGGAATAGACATTCCACTAGATCTAATATAAAGTTACATACTTACTGATTAATTTCTCATGTGTATTTATCAATTGTCATACAATACTCTAGTAATACTTTGTTTTGTGAAACAAATAGAATGATTTCTAATTTATAATCTATCAAAGAGAAAGACATAAAAAAACACTTATTTTATGCCAATTTTGTTTTTTTTCCCCTCTAGAACAGTTCTTTTTTTATTTTCATGAAAAACCCTTTGTAAGAGTTGAAATATTTTTAAAATTAAAAAAATAGAAAAACTAACCCGGTTATATTTTTCTATATTGACTTTGGAAATATGATTTAGAAAAGTCACATTCAGTATTGCTAGTAATAATAGGTAGAATGATAGAGAAAAAATATAGATAGATAGAGCAATGATTCTACAAAGGGTAAATATGAGGAATTCTATGATTATTGTCCAAATTAATTAAATTTATATTCCATTAATATACAATTTTAATTTAAAGTTGTAAATAGTGAAAAATGTTGAGTGAAAATAGAAAAAAATGAATTGGAAGATTCATATGATAAGAGATAAAGATTAAACAAAATCTTTACATCATGAAAACTTTCTTTGAAATATATCAAGTACTCATTTCATTTTTCCTGAGGCTTACTATATATTTCCTTCCTCAGGATTCTAGAAATATGACTGAAAGGTTGGAAGGGGTTTCTTTCTCTAGCACTCCTATGGATGTGATGATTATAATAGTCTGAGACTATTTTCTAACTCTCCAATGCTGTGTAATCAATTGTGTTATTTATTGTTTTTCAGTCATGTCCAACTTTATCTGACCCTTTTTTTTGGGTTTTCTTGGCCATAGTGTTAGAGTTTTTTGCTGTTTTCATCTCCAACTCATTTTAGAGATGAGGAAACTGTGACAAAGAGGGTTTAATGACTTGCCCAAGATGTACATTTAATGTCTGAGATTTTATTTGAACTCAGAAAGAGAAGCTCCTGACTTCAGGTCCTGGTACTCTGTACATTAGTTGCCCCCATGTCATCAAATAACATTAAATAAATTTTATAAAGGGATCTTTGAAGTTATAGCAAGATCAAAGTATTATATTACCCTTTGGTTCTTGAGGGTTCCTCCAGATTTTCCAAAACACATGAAGTCATAGCCTAGAAGATCCCTCATCTAAAACCTAGAACTAAAGAGCCTAGGCTAATATATACCTATCAAATCTCAAACTTGGATGTGGAAAACCTGGGATTTTTCCCCTTATATCATCATTAACTCTCTCATCTCTCTAAGAAAGAATCAATTTAAGTGAGGTAATCAATTGCACTACTGCCTTTTAAATTTCTCCCTCTCTCACACATGCCAATTCTAACTATTTGCCAATGATGAAACAGATCAACTACAGAATGTCTATCCCTACTCTAAAACTTTTGTGGGCATTATAACAGCAGAATATTCTTCCCATACTTAAAGTGCTTGAGTTTATATGACTAATCCCTCATTATAGATAAAAGAACTGAAAAAATCAAGACATAATGAACACCAAATAACAATACAAGAAATGAAATTGATTATATTTTAATATACAAGATGTTGAATCCTTTGTAATATAGGTATAGAGCAAATGTAAAAAATTATTACAAAGTAAAATCATAAGCAGAAGAAATAGTTGGTATAAAATTTAAAATGATTCCAATTTAATCTAGTATGTTACCTAAATAGAAATTAACAGAATAAAGACATAGCATCAATTATGAAATTTGTATATAGAATTATAATTGATGCAATCCAATTGCCATAGCAAGAAGACTACTGGAGAAAAAAAAATAATGTAGTCATGTGCTACTTAATCTATTTGCAAGCAAAGACATAACAAAAAGTAATGCAATTTACAATATAAACTCATTTGCAAAATCTTATAAAGATACATGATGAAACCTTATAAGTAGAAATGCCTCTACTAGCATGGATAAAACTAGAATGAAAACAACAAACATATTAAAAGCTGAAAAATATTTTATTGTTAATGAATTCTTTTTTATCAAAGAGGACAATGAAACCATCATTTTTGAATTCATATCACAGGTCAGGACGTGCTTATATAGAGGCAATGTCATCAACAGATAAGAAAATAAATATGGGAAAATCAGCTATACTAGACCAAGTGTGCAGAAAATATAACTTTCTAAAGTTCACAATGTAGTGAAGGTATAAGATACACATCCCAAACGTACCTAAAAGAAGGAAATGATACCAAATATGGGGAAAATGTTGGATTTTGTTACTCCCTCCCAAAAAAGCAATTAAGAGAATAACTATATTTACCAAAATTGTATATGTACATTCCCAATTAAATATAATTTAAATAAAAATAATCTATTTATGATTAGAGGGTGTCCTTGATGATAATAGTAAAAAAAAATAGACAGTTTTTAACAAGTGACACTTTGGAATAGACTACATCTTTTTTCATCATAAGATTGCCCAAATGATACAGAGAACTCAAGAATAAAATACACCTTAAAAGGCTTTCATTTGAAAATATTAACTCCCATGCATTTATACATTTATTTTAAGACTATGTTAACAAATTAACAAATAATATTCCAAAACCCTCCAATCATTAATATCAAATGGGGCATGTAACAGGAAAATTTATGTTCACAAAAATCATTCCCCACTATTTCAAAGGGGATCAAGGGAAAAGTCAAAATTGAAGAATCCCCTTTTGGGGGTAAAGCTGTTTGATTTCAGATGACATCACATTCTTTACATGAAATCCTATAATATTAAAGAGTCTCCTAAATGAGATCCAAAATTTCTTTTAAAAATTTGACTCCACTATCCACAGAATGATAAATAGTTTACAAAACAAACAAAATAACTACTTTTATAGGTTTGGCCCTGCCGAGTTTAAGAAACTTAATGCCAAAGAGTCCATAAAGGTCCTCTAGTCAAAAGTACTCACATTATTGATAGGGAAACTGATGTCCAAAGAAATGGAGTATTTTAATCAGTCAATCAATAATTTTCTTTAAGTACCTATTTTGTGTTGTGGATAGTACTCCTAACTTTTAAGTTTTGCAAACTTTAGCTTCTTTCAAATCTTTCAAATGTTATACATCCACTTGATAGACAAAGCTACAAGTGCCTCCTACTTTCACTTACCAGCAATAACTTTATATTTGCTTTTTATATAATTTGTGTCAATTCATATGAATATATGCTGTTTACTTAACCCTACTAGAATGTTAACATTCTGATTAACTTTAGCAGAGAATGTTTTATTTTTGCCTCTGTAAGTTCTAGTGCCTAACAGAGTACCTGATATATAATAGGCATTTAATAATCCCAGTTGATTGAAGTTATTTTATTACTTTAGGCCTTTTCCTCACATATAAAGTAAAAGTTTTGAACAAGATGAGTGTAATGGTCCCTTCATCCTTAAATTAAATAGAGAAAAATGCAAAGAACCACACAACAGGTATTTCTGAATTTCAATGAAATTTGCATTTCCCTCTAGGGTTTCTTTCCAATCATCATTTTCTTATATTAATATCTTAGCATTCTAAGAAATAATTAATTGTCCCTCATAATGGAAATATAAAGTTGGTCCTGATTCATGAATTATTCTTCCATACACCAGCTATTACCTATTTTTTTCTTTAGCATGAACACACACATTTTGATTTATTCAAAAAGAAGAGTTATGTTTTCTTGAAATCAAGTAGAAGATAATTACTGATCATTCCAAACTAGAATAATTTAAATTATTTTAGGAAACATAGGTAGTTAACAATTTCCTCCTAAGAATAGATGAGAACTTATCTGAAAATAAATCTACATTTAACTGAATTATTTCACATACTTATTATATGTCATTTTCCTATAGTGCCATGACATAATGGAAAGTGTGTTGGGCTTATAAATAGATTATCTGATATCATATCTTATATCTGTCATCTAATATGTATAACTATGTGCAATTCATTGTGTCTCTCTGTGCTGCAGTTTTGTCATCTCCCAAATAAGGAAAATAGACTTGATGATGTCTAAGGTTCCTTTCAACATCATAACTATGATCTGAATAAAACTATAAAGGAAATTCATTTTATAAAGGTAGCACATTTCCATAGCCATTTTGGCCATTGTTTGTAAGGGTGAAAAATAAGTTTATAACATCAAAAGACATTTTATTTCATGTCTATTTCTCATATCTTCATAGCCCTTCAAATTTATCACTTTATAATCAGTATCTTAGAGGGAATATATTATGTTTAGGAAATGAGTTTTCCTTGCAACATGGCAGCATGATACAGCTATTTTTCTGAGTGTCTTTAAAATTATAAATTATTCTACTGGGGAGGGGGAGCATTCACTCATAAACAGATACACAAACTAGTCCATCTTGTGTAGAAATATTCCTTGCTTCACTTGTCACTTATTACCAGCTGACATTATTTTGCTTATTGTAAATTATGTATCACATGACAGTCAATGGAATTATTTGGTGTAGATGTTCTTGAATAACTGGATATCTAGTCCTAAAAAATAGAGCCCTGAAAGGAGAAGGTATCTCAAATCATGAAAAAAAAATTGAGATTCACTTCATCAGAGGATCATGGATCATTTAGTAAAGTGCAATTGACTCAGAGCTCTGTTCTAGTGTCTTTTATTATAGCTGGGATAATTTTTAGTCCCAGAGAATACAAATACAAGCAAAAATATAAACACTCACTGCCCTCAAGGGGCTTAAATTATTACAAAGGGTGGGGGGAGGGGTGAAAAATAAAGCTGGCATGGGGCTGGGGAGCGATATGAAGCCTGGAGAGGAATGAGATATGGATAACTTAATTTTCTACTTAAATTAAGGTTCTGGGATGATAAATTTTTGAACATAGTTCCAAATCGCTCTCCAGAATGGCTGGATCCATTCACAAGTCCACCAACAATATATTAGTGTCCCAGTTTTCCCACATTCCCAGAAACATTCATTCTTGTCTTTTCTTGTCATCTTAAGCCAATCTGAGAGGTGTGTAGTGGTAAATCAGAATTGTCTAAATTTATATTTCTCAGTAGTGATTTAGGGTACATTCTCATATGATTAGAAATAGTTTTAATTTCTTCATCTGAAAATTGTTTATATCCTTTGACTATCAATTGGAGAATGACTTGGATTCTTATAAATTTGAATCAATTAACTCTATATATTTAGAAATAAGGCTTTTATCAGAACCCTTAACTCTAAAAATGATTTCCCAATTTATTATTTCCCTTCTGATCTTCTCTGAATTAGTATGTACAAAAACTTTTTAAATTTAATGTAATCAAAATTTTTGATCTGGTGTTCAGATATGAGTTCCATTTCTTCTTTGGACACGAATTCTTTCGATCCCCATAGATCTGAGGGGTAAAATATCCTATGTTTCTCTAATTTGCTCATAATAACTCTCTTTGTGTCTAAATAATGTACCCATTTAGATTTTGTTATAAGTTGTTAGGTGTGGGTCAAGCCCAGATTTTTTCATACAAGTTTCTAGTTTTCCCAGATGTTTTGTCAAATGGTGAGCTCTTTCCCAAAATCTGAGGTCTTTGGGTTTGTCAAACACCAAATTGCTATAGTTATTGCCTATTTTGTTTGGTGATCTTAACCTATTCCACTGATTGACTAATCTATTTCTTTGCCAGTACCAAGTGGTTTTGATGACCACTGATTTATAATATAGTTTTAAATCTGGTACAGCTAAGCCACCTTCATTAGTGATTTTTTCATTAATTCCCTTCAAATTCTTGGCAACTTGTTCTTCCAGATGAATTTCTTTATAATTTTTTCTAGATCTGTAAAATAATTTGTTGGGAGTTTGATTGGTATGGCAGTGATTAAGTTAGTACTGTCTCAGCTAATCCATGAGCACTTGATAATTTTCCAACTGATTAGGTCAACCTTTATTTGTGTCGGATGTGTTATGCAGTTGTGTTCTTTAGTTTCTGACTTGCCCTTGGCAGATAGATTCCCAAATATTTTATATTATCAACAGTTATTTTGAATGTAATTTATTTTTGTATCTCTTATTGCTGAACTTTGTTGGTAATGTATAAAAATGCTGATGACTTATGTAGATTTATTTTTTATTTTACAACTTTGCTGAAGTTATGAATTGGTTGTAGTAGTTTTTTAATTGATGCTCTTGGGTTCTCTAAGTATACCATAATATTATCAGCAAAGAGTGATAATTTGGTTTCCTCATGATCTACTCTAATTCTTTTAATCTCTTTTTCTTCTCTTATTGCCAAAGCTAACACTTATAATACAATATTGAATAGTAATAGTGATAGTGGGCAGCCTTGTTTAGCTCCTGATCTTATTGGGAATGATTCTAGTGTGTCCCCATTACATATGATGCTTGCTGATAGTTTTAAATAGATGCTACTTATTATTTTAAGGAAAAGTGCATTTATTCCTATACTTTCAAGTGTTTTTAAATAGGAATGGGTGTTGGATTTTATCAAATACTTTTTCTGCATCTATTGAGATAATCATACGACTTTTGTCAGTTTGGTTATTGATATAGTTGATTATGCTGAATAGTTTTCCTAATATTGAAGCAGCCCTGAATTCCTGGTATAAATCCTACTTGGTCACTGTGTATTATCCTGGAGATGACTTTCTATAATCTCATTGCTAATATTTTATTTAAGATTTTTACATCAATATTCATTAGGGGAATTGTCTATAATTTTCTTTCTCTGTTTTCACCTACCTGGTTTAGCTATCAGCACCACATCTGTGTCATAAAAGCAATTTGGGAAGATTTCTTTCCCTATTTATTCAAATAATTTATATAGTATTGGAATTAATTGTTTTTTGAATATTTGGTGGAATTCACATGTAAATCTATCTGACCCTGGAAATTTTTTTTTTTTTTTAGGGAATTGATTAATAGCTTGTTCTCTCTCTCTCTTTTTTTTTTCTAAAAGGGGACTATTTAAAGAATTTATTTCCTCTTCTGTTAACCTGGCAATCCATATATATTTAGATATTCCTCCATTTCATTTAGATTATCAAATGTATTGGCATATAGTTGTACAAGATAATTCCTAATTATTGTTCTAATTTTGTCTTCTTGGTGGAAAGTTCTCCCTTTTCTTTTTTGAGACAAACAATTTCATTTTCTTCCTTTCTTTTACTAATCAAATTAAATAAATATTTATCTATTTTGTCATTTTTCCATAAAACCAACTGTTAGTTTTATTTATTAGTTCAATAGTTTTCTTCTTTTCTTATCTTATTTAATTTAATTTAATTATTTATTTATTTTTGGGTAGAGGCAATTGGGATTAAGTGTGTTGCCCCAGGTTCACATAGCTAGGAAATGTTAAGTGTCTAAGGTCAGATTTTAACTCAGGTCCTCCTGACTTCAGGACTGCTGCTTTATCCACTCAAATTCTTATTATGTCAAAGAGGTTATATCCCAGTTCTTTTAACAAGAGCAAAAACTAGAAATTAAAGGCTTGCAACTTTTTTTTAAAGAAGTGGAATAAAGATGTAACTGTCATTGAATAAGTCTGGCACAACAAATCATATTTGTAGAAAATGCATATATATGTATATGTACTCAGAGAAATATAATTGGCTTCAAACAATATTGATTCATTTAAACATCTAGCTCACATGTCCATTAAATTGTTTTCAGTATTATAGGAATATACAAATATATATATATATATATATATATATATATATATATATATATATATATATATATACATTTTGAGTTAATTTAGATTGTACCTATTATTTATTTCAGTGGAAACAAATTCACAAAAATAATTATTAAACCATCACTTAATATGGTATATACTTTTGTAAATAACATCCTTTAAATTTTTCCAATGACATTGTGTAAATTCATTCTCATGCTCTGAATAGCCTAAAGAGCCAGTTTTTTTAATCAGTCTCATTAGATAAAATTCTAAAATAATTTTGATTGAAAAAAGTTCATTTTAGACAAGAGGAAAATTAAGGGAAAATAATATGGCCTACTGCATTGGGTAACTGGCATTTCAATTTAATTTTCACTCCAAATATTAAAAAGTTTAGTTGTGAAGAATTTTTAATCTGAAAACATATCACAATGGTAGTCCTCACAACAATAAAAAAAAAGAATCATTTACAAAATTGCATTAGTTAGTAAATAGCTAGACAAAATCAGTTCTATTAGTTATTGAAAAAGCTATTACAATCAGCAGGAATTACAGACAGATATATAACCTAGAATAACCAGATATCATTTTTTGTTTGAACACTCATTCTCAGAGAAAATCAGAAAATCAAAAGTAAAACATGTTATCATAGTCATAATAAAGCATATTCCTTTGAAAAGGGAGAAAGTATATTTAGTAGAAATATTACTGAAATTGGCTACCACAGAATAGCATTTGTAATCTGACTTTTATTCAGATTACTCAGGCCTCAATTTCTTCATTTCTAAAATGAGGGCATTGGATTTGTAGAAGTGTTAGATGTGAGATACAAGGCTATTTCAGAGGTTTCACCTTTTTCACAGGAAATAAATGTAAAGGAGATGGTGGATGGATTTTAAACAAATGAGTACAACTATCAATATAATATTCATTATTGGTCTATCTTTGCCACCGATTCTTAAAGCAGACAAATTTATCTGCAAATCACAGGAAATATTTGATTAGTATCAATCTTTTTTTCTTTTAGAGTTCGTCAAAGAAAGACAAACAGTATTTAGTTGTATCCATGGGTTTATTCCTTCCCCTACATGTAAACATGTATACATAGGAGCACAGTTAGAACTGAGATGGGATGGACAGGCAACAGGAGTCATAAAGACAAAAATCATAAGGTGAAGTATAATCACATGGTGATCTTATCAAGTTATAAAGTCAAAATCTACAAGTCTGGAGTTGGACTGAGTTGGACTTTTTAAGAAGTGTATAGACATATTGAGTTAGTCAGAATGGGCTTTATATCATAGCAGAGAGAGTTCCAGTTCTAGCAAGTGAATATTGCAAGGAAAATTTTAGATACACAGCTTAAGGAATGCTCTGTTTGTCTCCCACTTGGCTGACTGATTGGGTCAGTCTGGCCTCCTCTGGTTAGTAGGAGAACTCAAACAAATCAGAGTGGTTAGTAAAAAAAAATCACTAACTGCTTAAGTTCTACATTCCCTCATTTTGGCCAAAGGGGTCACAAATATTTGCAGGCCATGGAAAGATTACATGGAACATGATACCCCAGAGTTATAGCCAGATCACACTGGGTCCTGGAAGTATAATTATAAGGAACAGCAATATTTGAGACAATGGGACATGGTGGAAGAAATAAGACAAGTAAAGCAAACCAACCCCCTACCCCAAAAGCAACTAGGAAATTAGTCAAGAGATTTGTGGCATTAAAGGGATTCAGGTGGGAGGTAAGGAGCAAGAACGTAGAGAAACAAAATGCCAACACATGCTTGAATCAGGATCTTGGTAGTTGAGCATATAATGAAAGGATCAAAAACATACAAACAAAAAGCTTAGTTTACTTAACCTTCATGCAGAATCTTAAGACAGAATCTTAGGTCATCTAAGTTGTAGATGTTAACTGCATCTAGGTTCACACTAGATGAACCTTAAGGTTCCTGGAGGCTTCTGCCATTTATTCAGAACTAAGGGATTTCTTCAGATGACCCAGGAGTCCACACCCACAAGTTTGTCAGCTGTGGGAGTAGTCAAAAGGATCTAGTAGATCCCTTAGAGAAAACTACTTGTATTAATGTTTGAATCCATTGCTTCTGGTCAGAATAACACAGGACTTCAATTAAAAATTTCTAAACAAAAATTAGATGATTCATGCACATAGGGCTTAAATAAAACTATTTTTTCATAATTCTTGTAATTATACAATTACATTAAATCAGATTCAGATCACTTAGAAGGCTCACAATTAACTAGTTCTGAGAATCGAGATTTATATATGAGGTTAACCAAGAAAATTTAACATTAAGTCCCATTTAACAGAGGCACAAGGATAACAAAGCACTCAATTAGCCTGTGATGGAAGGGGAGGGAAGGTGGATAGACCATGCAAAAACGATAGTCCCTTTTGTGTAATTTGTTCATCTGATACTTAGCTAGTATCAGATTTTGGACAATACTTTTTGCTTTCAGGACAACTCTAATTGAGACTGCTTCTTAAATTCCAAATCTGGAAGTTCTTACTTAATCTAGTGCAATTACTTACATTTAATTTTCCAATTTTAAAATTTTGAAGAATTTCAATTCATATATCATTTGCTGTTTCTATTATTATCTAAATCCTGTCCTTGATATATTTGAGTGAACTTAGAATTTGCTTATAAGTCTGTCTAGTTCTAGTGCTTTTTTCTTAGCAAGCTCATTCTGCCCTTCAAAATTATCAATAAGTATATAGGCTTTAGAGAAAAACAGTTTAGTCCTGTTCTTTTTCTCAAAATTCATTATTCTGTTTAATTAGAAAACTTTCAAATTGCCATGTCTAATCATTCACCCCTTTGGAGAATATAATCCTTCTATTAGGATTCAATCATAAATATAAGTTAAAATTCTAAGATGTGCATACTTGCATCCTATTATAATAACTCAGATATGTTCTAGCATCATCGTATTATTTAATAGACAGTGTTATAGTTATAAACTTCTTGATGACAGAAATATGCTATCAAAGAATAGGGACTTATGGGAAAGTGTTTCCTTATTTTGGTGTCAATTATAAACAAAAGTCATGCAGATGGTCAATTTCATTGACCCCGGCTTAAAATCAGCTAGATGGGGCATAGAAATGTCATGTTAGGGAAAGTGAGTCAGGAAAATCCTACCTAAATTTTATGTGAACAGTCATTCTCCCAATCTTTGCCATAAGAATTCCATCTATCATTTATGTATATAAAACCCCTAGGATTGCTGGAATTATGGATCATTGGCTCAATAGTTTGATGACCACATCTGGAGTCAGATTCAATATAATATCAATTAACCATCCCATAAAATCTTAAATAGCCAGTTTCAATAGTCAGTTTTATATAATCATCAGTATTCAATTCAATTCAATAATCAGAGTTTAAATAGTGTTAAATATGCTATTTAATCAATATTGACTAAAATCTTACATGGGTAACAGGAAGAGATTCACTAGGGGAAAATCACAATTTGACTTGACACAGATAACTCTCATGCTAAATAGATGGTTTTGAGTTTAGTATTACATGAAAGATTTTATTTTAATTTTAAGACTTGTTATATATATATATATATATATATATATATATATATATATATATATATATATGAAAATTCTAAATTATATGTAGAGAACAGATTTTATTGTTTATATAAAACATGTTCAGATATTAATCATGTTCAAGAAGACATAAGAATAGACTATTGCTCCTAAAATCCCTTTAAACAATGGAAACATCTTAAAATACTCTCAAGTAGTTGCATACAATTCTACACATATTCAAATTTCAGATCCAATAACAATCACATGTAAAATCAGATTTCCCTTTAGGGTGAAACAAGATAGCTCATAAATTACAGCTCTTCACCAACATAACTGTCTGTATTGAAATCCTATTCCTTAAAAGTTAAACAAAAGACTTCCTAACTTTAACCTCACAATAAATTTCTACCTTTGTTTCATGAATTTGCTTGTCTAATTACACTTCTATCATTCTGAAAGAATGAGATACATCAGGAATTTAATCCTATAAATATTACAACTTAAAGTACTAATTTAACTATTTTAATTCTTGCCTAGGATATGGAATGATAATAAATTCAGATTAAAATAGCAAGATCTTTCCTACTTACCTGCCTTGGTATCATTCTAACAATTAACAGTTTAGTAACTTAGTAACAACTTAGTAATAATTTGGTATTGAAATGGCAGATTTCTACTTTTTGTCTACCCTGAGGATCAAAATTGACTTTTAGTGCTATAAGTATGCTATAAGAGTTATATATATTATATATGGCTATAAAAGCATCAAAACTGGTCCTCCAGCAAAGTTGCCTAGCATATGGAACCAAGTGAACAGGTTTCTTTTGTGGGAAAATTAATTGAACCTTAGCCTTCTCAACATAATCTCCCTACTTTATTCCCAGGGGCAGATATTCACTAGCATTAGATCTCAGATGTTGCTTCCATTGAGCTGCTTACTGTTGTGTCTGTTATCCAGAAAGCACCTACTTATGTATATGTAGTCCAATAACATAACAAACCTAAGAATGAAATTCCAGTTTGGATATAACTGTTACTAAAATCAAATTATTATTGCAAATTAACTTGAAAATGAAAATTTAGTCTGCCAAAAACACAGAAAAGACTTTTTACAAGTTTTTTTTTTGTTAAACTTGACATTTCTTCCTAAAAGTATTTCCCTTCTATTAAAAGTATCTTAGAATTTATCACTAAACTTTAATGTAGTAAATTAGTTGAAAATTCTAAAATGACAGTGTTCTTATTTAATATCAAAGCAAAAAAAATTCTAAATTGAAATTTATAAAAACAAAACTGATGCAAAATTTCATTAATTGACATAAATAAATCCCCAAAGTACTATAATATAATAAATTGCTAATCATTACAAAATTCCTAGTTGCAACTTTCTTTTAGTCAAAAATTGCTTACAATAAAGAGAGGCTTAAGGTTTTTAAGGGAAAAAAAAAGAAAAAAAAAAAAAAACAAACTAGTTTTACCAAAATAATAAAGTTCCCCAGGCTTTTAAAAAATATATCCAATACCTTTCTCTCTCCTTTCTCTAGAAATTATTAGAAATCAAGAAAAATTCATCCTACATAAATTGTGAATATTATTAGTTTGCTTAAACCACCAATGGGGAAAATGAACTCCAAATCTATCTATCTATCTGTCTATCTATCTATATCACTATCTAAAAAAACTATATCATCCCTTAACGCAAAATTTATTTTTAAGAGTAGAGTTCGTTTAGACTAAGTTTTTGAAGATGTGTATAGCCTCAACAAGTAATAGAAAAATATCTGTAGATGAAACTTCCCACTACATTAAAAGTAAGCCTGAAAATTTCACTCCCATTTTTGCAAGAATTCTTATTTTGTATTTCATTTAATCAGGAGGAATTCCACTATACAGAGAACTCTTGTGTAATATTGATAAGAATTTATGACTAGATGATTCTAAGAATAGTTGGGGATTTACAAAGGGGATTTTAGGATGTCTTTTCTCTGTATAGTTACCATTTTTCCCTTGTAAAATACTTATGTAATTTTTTATTAAAACAGTAAATACAAATAACTTAGCAATCTCATAATTTTCATAGATGATAGAAAATAATATTTGGTGATGCTTATTCTTAAATATCAATGCTGCACAAGAAAGAAAAATCAGATCAAAATAGGAAAAATGATAAAACAAAAAGCAAGCAAACAACAACAAAAATGGTGACAAAACTTTGTTATGATCCACATTTAGTCTCCACAGTCCTCTCTCTGGATGCAGATGGCTCTCTCCATCTCAAGTCTATTGGAATTGGCCTGAATCATCTAAATGTTGAAAAGAGCCAAGTCCATTGCAATTGATCATCATATAATCTTGTTGCTGTGTGCAATGTTCTTTAGCTTCTACTCAATTCACATAGCGTCACTTCATATAACTGATCTCCAGACTAATCATTTCTTATAGAAAATAATACTCCATTACATTGTTATACCATAACTTATTCAGCCATTTCCCAACTGATAAGCATCCACTCAGTTTTCAGTTTCTTGCAACTACAAAAAGGGCTGCTACAAACATTTTTGTACTTATAGGTCCTTTTCTCTTTTTTATGATCTCTTTGGGATGCAGGCCCAGTAGAGACATTGCTGGATCAAAGGATATGCACAGTTTGATAGCCCTTTGTACATAGCTCCAAATTGTTCTCTAAAATGGTTGGATCTGTTCACAACTCCACCAACAATATATTAGTATTAGTATCAGTTTCCCTACATCCCTTACATTTATCATTATCTTTTACTATCATTTTAGTCAAATCTGAAAGGTGTATATTGGTATCTCAGAGTTGTCTTAATTTGCATTTCTCTGATCAATAGTGATTTAGAGCATTTTTTCATACTACTAGAAATGGTTTTAATTTCTTCATATAAAGATTGTCTATTTATATCATTTCACCATTTATCAATTGGAGATCTATTCATTTTTTGAAACTTAATTTTTGAAATTTAATTTAACAACATCTCAGGACAGCACCAAGATGGCAGAGAATAGGCAGTACATTCATTGCCTGAGTTATCTCCAGCTTCCCTCTAAATCAAAACTAGATCAAGCCTCTGAATGGATTTTGGAGTGACAGAACCCACAAAGATTCAGAGTGTAATAACTTTCCAAGTTAAGATATATTGGAAGAACTTTCTAAATATTTTATTTTTAAAATATTTAGAAAACTGAATAAGATTTTTAAGGATATTGATAAATGGTCAAAGGATATGAACAGACAATTTTCAGATGAAGAAATTAAAGCCATTTGTAGTCATATGAAAAAAATGTTTTAAATCACTATTAAATACAAATTAAGACAACTCTGATGAACCACTTACCAGCTCTCATAGTGGCTAATATGAAAGGAAAAGATAATCATGAGAGTGCAAGGGAATATGGGAAAATTGGGACACTAGTGAATTGTTCATTGAGTTGTGAAATAATCCAACCATTTTGAAGAGCAATTTGGAACTATAACCAAAGGGTTATCGCACTGTGCATACCCTTTGATCCATCAGTGTTTCCACTAAGTCTGTGTCCCAAAAATACCATAAAAGAAAGAAAAGAAACCACATGTGCAAAAAATGTTTGTAGTAGCCCTTTTTGTAGTAGCATGGACCTGGAAACTGAGTGGATTCCCATCACTTGGGAAATGAAAAAGGTTTTGGTATATGAATGTAATAAAATATTATTGTTTTAAGAGAAATGATGAGCCAGTTGATTTCAAAAAAAAGCATGGAGAGACATCAAGTGATGATAAGTGAAGTCTGCAGAACTTTGTACACAGTAACAACAAGATTATGTGATGATAATTATGATAAACTTGGCCCTTTTTAACAATGAAGTGATTCAGGGCAATTCTAGTAGACTTGTTATGGAAAGCAGAAAGGGAACCATGGAGACTAAATGTGGATCAAACTATTTTAATGTTACCTTTGTTACTGTAGTTGTTTGCTTCCTTTCCCCCCTTGTGATTTTTTCTCTTTTTATCTGATTCATTTTTTTCATAGCATGAAAAATATGGAAACATATTTAGAAGAATTATACATGTTAAACCAACATTAAATTGCTTGCTTTATTCATGAAGGAGTAGGTGGGAAGATAGAGAAAAATTGGAAACAATCTTTTACAAAGATGAATGGTGAAAACTATCTTTGCATGTATTTGAAAATAAAATACTATTAAAATAAAAAAATAAGACAAGGAAAAGATAAATTTCTTTCTGCTTCCATTCACTTTTCTCCAAACGTCTAATATTTTATCTAACTCCTGAATTTTTTTATTGTTTATTTTTTGACTGAATTTGTTGAAAGGTGACAGTTGAGGTCCCCTACTAGAATAATTTGACTGTCTATTTCTTCCTTTAATTCATTTAACTTCTCCTTTAAGAATTTGGATAATATAACACTTGGAGCATATCTGTTTGTTTTTGAAGTTGCTTCATTGTCTATGGTAACTTTTAGCAAGATGCAATTTCCTTTCTTATTTTTTTTAAATTAGTATGTTTTGCTGTTTAAAGTATGAGACCAGGAATGCTATGATTTGTTTTAAACTTCATCTGAAGAATAATTCTGTGCTTTCAGCCTTTATTCTCTGTGTATCTCTGTTTCAATTGTGTTGTAAATAAAATGTTGTAGGATTCTGATATTTGATCGTCTCCTTTGTTTCCATTTCATAGGAGAGCTCATTCTATTCACAGTCACAGTTATGATAATTACCAGCTGTGTATTTCCCTCCATTCTATTTTTTTTTCCTTTTTGACATCTTTCCTTTTACCCTTTTCATCCTCACTAGTATTTTTCTTCTATCATCTCCCTTGGTCTGCCCCCTCCCACTCCACCCCCCACATCTTCTCCTTATTTAATTACATCCTAGCCTACTTCTCTGTCAGGTAAAATAGATTTCTATATTCACCTAATTATGTAATATTTTCTCTTTGAAACAATACTGATTATACTAATCACCCATTTTGCCCTCCAGAGTAATAAAAATGCCCTCTTCACCTAAGATAATTTACACAATTCTACATTTTCCTTCTTCCTACATCCAATGTGCTCCTCTTTTTCTTTGTACATTAATCCTTTGAATTCACCCAATTCTCATATCCTTCTAGCTATATAATTAGTGATAATTTTTTTATAAATAAATACAAGTATGGGGGAGGATTCTGGGAAGATGGTGGGGGAGGTTACTAAATTTCAAGGTTTCAAGATTCCCCCCACAAATTTTGCCTCAGGGTGAACATCAACTGGTGAAAAATCAAAAAGAGTTGAGAGAGAACAGGAGTCCTCTTAATATAACCCAAGAAAATCCAAAGAAAGGTCCCAGGCTGGGAATTAAGCCATGTCAAGTACAAATATCTTTCATCTAGCTCCACAGAAACATTAAGTGTGTATCCTTCTGACTATATGGTTGTGGCTGGAGCCTTAGCAGGAACCACAGAGATGTTCACCTCCCAGATTATTTGTAGAATTGGGGATTGAGTTTGGGAGGACTGGGTGAACTAGGCACTCCTCTGTGAAGCAAAGGCCTTGGTTGAGAAGGAAACAGCATCCAATGAATGTAGAAGTAGTGGAAAAGTGATACTGCTGTCTGTGGCCATTTGCAGGTAAGTGGAGCTATTGGTTTAGGGTGAAAGGAGTACTGTATCAAACTTCTTGAGCCACTGGCTATTTACCTGATGCCACAGTGATATTGTCCTAAGGTCCATGGGGTACTATAATATATGCTGCTAAGCTCAGGATGTGATACAGTAGAAATCTCTGTCACTATTGGAGTCTGTAGGATTCTGATAGCTTTCCTGGTGCCACGCTGACATCTTAGTAGTAGTGACTGGCATATTCTAAGGTATAATGGAGGCTATGCCAAGAAACATTAAGGGAGGTGTAGTTTAACATTCACCTATTCCACCAAACTAGAACTTAGGATCTCCTGTTGGTTTGCTGAGATGAGACTTTCTACCCACTCACTGAGAGGCTTCCTATTCTGGGCAGTGTCATATATCCCACACCCCAACAAGTAAGGCAGATCCCTCTTTCCAAACTCCTAAGTTTTCTGGGCTAACAAGTTTTTATATCTTATCCTCTCACTGGCTCCATCTCTCCAAGACCTGACTTGTGGTGGTGTTTTATGTTTGGCCAAAAGTAAATACAGGAGAGTAATATACATTCACTATTTGCTCCACTATCTTGGCTCCTAGAAGTATATCCTTTTTTTTTTTTTTTTAATTTTTTATTTAATAATTACATTATATTGACACTCGTTTCTGTTCCGATTTTTTTTCCCCCTCCCTCCCTCCACCCCCTCCCCTAGATGGCAAGCAGTCCTTTATATGTTGGATATGTTGCAGTATATACTAGATACAATATATGTTTGCAGAACCGAACAGTTCTCTTGTTGCGTAGGGAGAATTGGATTCAGAAGGTATAAATAATCCGGGAAGAAAAACAAAAATGCCGATCGTTTACATTCGTTTCCCAGTGTTCTTTCTTTGGGTGTAGCTGCTTTTGTCCGTCATTTATCAATTGAAACTCAGGTCTCTTTGTCAAAGAAATCCACTTCCATCAAAATATGTCCTCATACAATATCGTTGTCGAAGTGTATAATGATCTCCTGGTTCTGCTCATTTCACTTAGCATCAGTTCATGTAAGTCTCGCCAGTCCTCTCTGTATTCATCCTGCTGGTCATTTCTTACAGAACAATAATATTCCATAACATTCATATACCACAATTTACCCAGCCATTCTCCAATTGATGGGCATCCATTCATTTTCCAGTTTTTAGCCACTACAAACAGGGCTGCTACAAACATTTTGGCACATACAGGTCCCTTTCCCTTCTTTAGTATTTCTTTGGGATATAAGCCCAATAGAAACACTGCTGGATCAAAGGGTATGCACAATTTGATAATTTTTTGGGCATAATTCCAGATTGCTCTCCAGAATGGTTGGATTCGTTCACAACTCCACCAACAATGCATTAGTGTCCCAGTTTTCCCGCATCCCCTCCAACATTCATCATTATTTTTTCCTATCATCTTAGCCAATCTGACAGGTGTGTAGTGGTATCTCAGAGTTGTCTTAATTTGCATTTCTCTGATCAATAATGATTTGGAACACTCTTTCATATGAGTGGTAATAGTTTCAATCTCATCCTCTGAAAATTGTCTGTTCATATCCTTTGACCATTTATCAATTGGAGAATGGCTTGATTTCTTATAAATTTGAGTCAGTTCTCTATATATTTTGGAAATGAGGCCTTTATCAGAACCTTTAACTGTGAAAATGTTTTCCCAGTTTGTTGCTTCCCTTCTAATCTTGTTTGCATTAGTTTTATTTGTACAAAGGCTTTTTAATTTGATGTAATCGAAATTTTCTATTCTGTGATCAGTAATGGTCTCTAGTTCATCTTTGGTCACAAATTTCTTTCTCCTCCACAAGTCTGAGAGATAAACTATTCTATGTTCCTCTAATTTATTTATAGTCTCGTTCTTTATGCCTAGGTCATAGACCCATTTTGATCTTATCTTGGTAGATGGTGTTAAGTGTGGGTCCATGCCTAATTTCTGCCATACTAATTTCCAATTGTCCCAGCAGTTTTTATCAAATAATGAATTCTTTTCCCAGAAGTTAGGGGCTTTGGGTTTGTCAAACACTAGATTGCTATAATTGACTATTCTGTCTTGTGAGCCTAGCCTTTTCCACTGATCCACTAATCTATTTCTTAGCCAATACCAAATGGTTTTGGTGACTGCTGCTTTATAATATAATTTTAGATCAGGTACAGCTAGGCCACCTTCATTTGATTTTTTTTCATTAATTCCCTTGAGATTCTCGACTTTTTATTGTTCCATATGAATTTTGTTGTTATTTTTTCTAGATCAATAAAATATTTTCTTGGAAGTCTGATTGGTATAGCACTAAATAAATAGATTAGTTTAGGGAGTATTGTCATCTTTATTATGTTCGCTCGGCCGATCCAAGAGCACTTAATATTTTTCCAATTATTTAAGTCTGACTTTATTTGTGTGGAGACTTTTTTATAATTTTGCTCATATAATTCCTGACTTTCCTTTGGTAGATAGATTCCCAAATATTTTATGGTATCAACAGTTATTCTGAATGGAATTTCTCTTTGTATCTCTTGCTGTTGGGTTTTGTTGGTGGTGTATAAAAATGCTGAGGATTTATGGGGATTTATTTTGTAGCCAGCTACTTTGCTAAAATTATGAATTATTTCCAATAGCTTTTTGGTAGAATCTCTGGGGTTCTCTAGGTATACCATCATATCATCTGCAAAGAGTGATAGTTTGGTTTCCTCATTGCCTACTCTAATTCCTTTAATATCTTTCTCGACTCTTATTGCCGAGGCTAGTGTTTCTAATACGATATTAAATAATAATGGTGATAGTGGGCAACCTTGCTTCACTCCAGATCTTACTGGGAAAGGTTCCAGTTTTTCCCCATTGCATATGATGCTTACTGATGGTTTTAAATATATGCTCCTGACTATTTTAAGGAAAAGTCCATTTATTCCTATGCTCTCAAGTGTTTTTATTAGGAATGGATGTTGGATTTTATCAAATGCTTTTTCTGCATCTATTGAGATGATCATGTGGTTTTTGTTTGTTTGGTTATTGATATAGTCAATTATGCTAATAGTTTTCCTAATATTGAACCAGCCCTGCATTCCTGGTATAAATCCTACTTGGTCATAGTGTATTATCCTGGTGACAATTTTCTGTAATCTTTTTGCTAATATTTTATTTAAGATTTTAGCATCAATATTCATTAGGGAGATTGGTCTATAATTTTCTTTCTCTGTTTTCAGCCTACCTGATTTAGGTATCAGTACCATATCTGTGTCATAAAAGGAGTTTGGTAGGACTCCTTCAATCCCTATTTTTTCAAATAGTTTATATAACATTGGAGTTAATTGTTCTTTAAATGTTTGGTAGAATTCACATGTAAATCAATCTGGTCCTGGGGATTTTTTCTTAGGGAGTTGATTGATAGTTTGTTCTATTTCTTTTTCTGAGATGGGACTGTTTAGGATATTTACTTCTTCCTCTGTTAGTTTGGGCAAGCTGTATTTTTGGAGGTATTTTTCTATTTCATTTAAGTTGTCGAATTTATTGGCATAAAGTTGGGCAAAGTAACTCCTAATTATTGCTCTAATTTCCTCTTCGTTAGTGGTGAGTTCTCCCTTTTCATTTTTAAGACTATCAATTTGATTTTCCTCTTTTCTTTTTTTAATCAGATTTACTAAGGGTTTGTCTATTTTGTTGGTTTTTTCATAGAACCAACTCTTAGTTTTATTAATCAATTCAATAGTTTTTTTACTTTCAATTTTATTGATCTCACCTTTTACTTTTAGAATTTCAAGTTTAGTGTTTGACTGGGGGTTTTTAATTTGTTCCTTTTCTAGCATTTTTAATTGCAAACCCAATTCATTGACCTTCTCTTTCTCTATTTTATACAAATAGGCCTCTAGAGATATGAAATTTCCCCTTATTACCGCTTTGGCTGCATCCCATACATTTTAGTATGATGTCTCATTATTATCGTTTTCTTGGGTGAAGTTATTAATTATGTCTATGATTTGCTGTTTCACCCAATCATTCTTTAGTATGAGATTATTTAGTTTCCAATTATTTTTTGGTCTACTTCCCCCTGCTTTTTTGTTGAATGTAATTTTCATTGCATCATGGTCTGAAAAGGATGCATTTACTATTTCTGCCTTACTACATTTGAGTTTGAGGTTTTTATGTCCTAATATATGGTCAATTTTTGTATAGGTTCCATGAACTGCTGAAAAGAAAGTGTATTCCTTTCTGTCTCCATTACATTTTCTCCAGAGATCTATCATATCTAACTTTTCTAGTATTCTATTTACCTCTTTGACTTCTTTCTTATTTATTTTGTGGTTTGATTTATCTAATTCTGAGAGTGCAAGGTTAAGATCTCCCACTATTATAGTTTTACTGTCTATTTCTTCTTGCAGCTCTCTTAGTTTCTCTTTTAAGAATTTAGATGCTACCCCACTTGGTGCATATATGTTTAATATAGATAGTGCTTCATTATCCATGCTACCCTTTAGCAAAATATAGTGTCCTTCCTTATCTCTTTTAATTAGGTCAATTTTTGCTTTAGCTTGATCTGAGATCAGGATGGCTACCCCTGCTTTTTTGACTTCACCTGAAGCATAGTAGATTTTGCTCCAACCTTTTACCTTTAACCTGCATGTATCTCCCCGCTTCAGGTGTGTTTCCTGTAAACAACATATTGTAGGATTCTGGCTTTTAATCCATTCTGCTAACCGCTTCCTCTTTATGGGGGAGTTTACCCCGTTCACGTTTATGGTTAGAATGACCAATTCTGTATTACTTGCCATCTTGTTAACCCCGGTTTATGCTTTCCTCCCTTCTTTCCCCTTTCCCCCCTTCCAAGTATTAAGCTTGTGAGCCCCCCTTGCTTCTCACAGCCCTCCCTTTTTAGTGTCCCTCCCCCCGCCTTAGAGTTCCTCCCCCTATCTTACCCCTTTCCCTCCCAGTTCCCGTATTCCCTTCCGCTTAGCTTATTCCTTCCCTTTCCACTTTTCCCTTCTCACTTTTCAATGAGATGGGAGAAGTTTCACCATAGGTTGAATATGTCTTAAGATTTTTCACTTAAAGCCAATTCTGAAGGCGGTAAGATACCCACTATATTCATCCCCCTCCATTCTTTCTCTCAGATATAATAGGTTTCCTATGCCTCTTCATGAGATGTACTACCCCCACTTTACCCTTTTTCTGGTACAATGTCCTTTCCACATCAATTTCTAGAACAAGGTATACATGTATTCTTTATACATCTATATAGTCAAAATATAGTTCCCAAGATTAATCTTTACCTTTTTAGATTTCTCTTGAGTTCTATATTTGTAGATCAAACTTTTTGTTAAGTTCTGGTTTTTTCATCAGAAATAGATGAAATTCGCTTACTTTGTTGAATGTCCATCTTCTTCCTGGAAAAAGATGCTCATTCTCGCTGGGTAAGTTATTTTTGGTTGCATACCAAGTTCCTTAGCCTTTCGGAATATCATATTCCAGGCCCTTCGATCTTTTAATGTGGATGCTGCCAGATCCTGGGTGATCCTTATTGTGGCTCCTTGATACTTGAATTGGGTTTTTCTAGCCGCTTGCAATATTTTTTCTTTCATCTGAGGGTTCTGGCATTTGGCCACTATATTCCTTGGTGTTTTGATTTTAGGATCCCTTTCAGTGGGTGATCGATGAATCCTTTCAATGTTTATTTTTTCCTCTGTTCCTATGACTTCTGGGCAGTTCTCTTTGATAATTTCCTGGAAGACAGTGTCCAGGCTCTTTTTTTCATCATGTTTTTCTGGGAGTCCAATGATTCTCAGATTGTCTCTCCTGGATCTGTTTTCCAGGTCTGTTGTCTTCCCCAGAAGGTATTTCACATTTTTCTCCATTGTTTGATTTTTTTGGATTTGCTTGACTGATTCTTCTTGTCTCCTCGAGTCATTCAATTCCACTTGTTCAATTCTGATTTTCAGTGAAGTGTTCTCTTCACTCACTTTTTTAAAATCTTTCTCTAATTGTCCAATTGAGTTCTTTTGTTCTGTGGAATTTTTTTCCATTTCGCCAATTTTGTTTTTTAGAGAGCTGTTTTCTGTTTCCAGTTCACTAATCCTATTTTTCAAGGATTTTACTTCTTTATCCACTCTCTCTTTAACTGACTTCTCCAGGCTCTTTTCCCATTTTTCTTCTAGCTCCCTTGTGAGAGCCTTTTTAATCACTTCTATGAGGTTCATCTGTGCTGAGGAACAGACGATCTCCTCCTTTGGGGATTCACCTGGGGACTGCCTGTTTTTAGTCTCCTCAGGATTTAGAGTCTGCTCTCTATCTGTGTAGAAGCTGTCAAGGGTTAAAGTCCTCTTCAGCTTCTTGCTCATTCTGTCTATTAATCAGAGACAAACTACCAAAGAAAAACAGAAAAAACTGGAGTCTTTCTTTGGGAGGGGGCTGGGTGTGTTATCGAGCTTCCTCTACAGACTGCAGGGGGCAGCAGTGAGGCACTAGCAGGACTGTGCTGCGCCTGCGCTCTGAGATCCCAAAGCGTGCTGAGTCACTGTGGGGATTGGGGGGGCGTCCAGGTCCTGAGAGACTCCAGCTGTTTGGGGTTGTATTCTTCAGCCCCGGTGTTTTTAGCTTCTCTGCTGGGCTGTTGACTTGCTGCCGGAGGAAAGTATCCAAACCTGTAGCGAAGCTCTCCCCGCAGAGACGGCTACGATCACTCTCCACCCCCTCTCCAGTCTGCTCCTGTGCCCTCACTGCCGCTGCCTGCCGCCTGCGCCCGATCTAAAACCGCCCCAGCCCTCCAGTAAAGACAGACCTTTCGTGGCGGATCTCAAGGATGGCTTCTCTTGGTAACTATTTGTGGGTTTTTTTCAGTCAAGCATTGATTCAGAGGCTTGTAATGAAATGGATAGTGAGAGAAAGCGTGGAGCTTATGCAGCTGTGAGCCTCCTCTCTGCCATCTTAACCGGAAGTCCGAAATATATCCTTTAATGATTATTTTTAATTGGCATATTTATCTTTCAGCTAAATATTAATAAGCCATTTACATGTTTGAACTCTAGTTAAATTCTGTTTTACAGGAAAATTTAGGATGTTCATATGTGCCTAAGGTATAACAAGAAATTAATAATGATGGCAATTTTAAACACATCCTAGGTTTATATATAAGGGCAACTAATCAAAGAGATCTTTAAAAAGAATCTTTTCAGAAGATGAGAAAAAATAAATTCAGAGGAAAAACACATCCTCATATAGCAATATAGCTTGTAAAATTAGAATTAGCTGTGTCTCTGTGTCTGAGTATAGCAATTTGTAAAAGAAGTCAACTTTAAAGAATCTCAAAGAAGGAATAGTTAAATTTTACTTGCTAGTTATTCCTTTTTCTTATTGTCAATATTTTATTTTAGATAGAAAACATATTTCATTTTTATTTTAATTGTAAACACAGTACCATATTTGGAAGTTTAGCCACACACAATCATAAAGATTCCTTAAATTAGTAACATACATTATTTGATAGAAACTTAGTTTTTATGAATTGTTTATGTTTCAGTAACTATATGAAATCTATTTATTCAGCTTTATGTGATTAAAATATGAAGTTAATGAGTGTGAAATCACTATTAGCAGACAAGAAGAAATGCTAATATCAGACACCAGAAGATAAATTTAAGTTATAAAAGCTGTAAATGAGCTTTTATGCAACTAGAGGCTTCCCCCAAATAAAAAATGCTTAATGTATTAGCAGTATTATTTTATAATTATGGCTTGATTGCTTAAAGTTTTGAGAATTATGAGTTGAAGAATGCTGTAAGGGACAATAACAAAACTAATTTCAGTGCAAAAAAAAAAAAATCTGATTGGATTGACTTGAGAATTGAATAATGTTTTTCCATCTTTCTAGCTCCTTAACCTTTTTTTAATATGTGGTATAATTGTGTCATTCTCCTTTAAACAAATACTTCCTGGGAGACTGTTGTGTGAAAAAAATCAAGAAACTCTGTGTGCTTAAAAAATGAAAGAAAGAAAGGCAGAAAGGCAAGAAGACAGCAAATAGGAACGAAAGAAGGAAGGAAGGAAGAAAAGAAGGAAGGAGGAAGGAAGGAAGGCAGGCAGGCAGGAAGGAAGGAAGGAAGGAAGGAAGGAAGGAAGAAAGGAAGGAAGGAAAATCCTTTTTAAGCAACACAAATCATTTCAGGTATTTTTTGACATGCTATTTTAACTAAATCTTATCAGTTGAATTAAATGTTATATGTAAAAAGGATTTACAAGAATTAAAATTAGTTATACAAATGTAAACTACTTTATAACAAGTCAGAGATTTTTTTTTTTTAAACTACTGAAACTACATGGGGCATATGTTTCTCTCTTCATCCAATGATCTCTTATTGAAATAGGAATGCATTTCTTCTGAGATCAAATGATGAGCATCTAATGAGCATCAAAAAAAGATGTTCAAACTTCTTAATTTTCTCACTGTTCTTTCTAGACTATTTTCTTACTCTGAATTACAGTTTTTGCCTCAGATCATCTCTCCTCCTAAAAATCTTTTTTAAACTATTTTTTCACATTTACATGAGTCAGATTATCCTTTATAAATGCAGTGAATTATAACATTTGAAGAAAAACAAAATTTTGTTTAAATAAAACTATTTTTTTTATTTTCTCATTTTGGGAGTATGGGTAAAGATTATTCTATTTTGCATTCTAAACTGAAACTTCCATTCTATGCAAACCTCTGAATTTTAGTGGGTAGCATTGAGGTCCCACTTCTTTTTCTATCAGAATGCTAGCGCATTCTACCTCTATGAGCAGAGACTGCAGCAGGAAGGAGATTCCTGAAAAGGTACTAAAGAATCAGCTTTCTGATTGTTTCTGAAAATTATCAGATTCTAGCTCATAAGGCAATACTTGAAACAGAGAGATGCACATGGAATTAAAATAAAAGTCTGAAACCGAATCTGTTATAATTAAGCTGAAGAAAAAAACAAAAATGCAGGGGCAATAATCATGGTAGACCAAACAAAAGGAAAAATGAACCTAATTAAAAGATGTAAACAGAAGAAAATAAAATTTTGGTAAAAAGATATATATACAATAAAGTAATATTAATACTAAACATATATACACCAAACAGTATAGCATACAAATTCTTAAAAGAAAAAAAAAAGCATATAGGCAGAAACAGATAGCAAAAATATACTAGTTAGGGACCACAATTTTTTCCCCTTAAGAGATAGATAAATCTAGTTATAAAATAAACAAGAAAGAAGTCAATGCATTGGATAGAAGCTTATAAGAGTTAGATATTCTAGAGTTCTGGGTAAAGTTGAAAGAGAATAGAAAAGTTTATAGCTTTTTATTAGGTAAAAATGACAATTTATCAAAATGGACCATGTGTTACAGCATAAAAAACCCACAATCAAATGAAGAAAAGCAATAATGTTAAATAAACCCTTTACATAAAGCTGCAATAAAATTACACTTAATTAAGAGGTATGGAAGTTTTAGATAAAATCAATTGACAAATAATCTAATCATAAAAAGATAAGTAGGTCAAAGACCAAGTCATAGAAAACATCATTAATTTTATTAAAATGAATGACAATGAGATATAATATCAAATTTTGTGGGATGCAGTCAAATCAGTGCTCAGGGGGGAAAAACATTTTTTAAATATTTATCTTTATTTATTTATTTATTTATATGTATATTTTATATTTCTACATGCATATTTAAATAAAACTAAAGAAAGCATATCAATGAATTAGTCATGGAACTTTAAAAAATAAAAATTGAACAAATTAAAAACCACCAAGTAAACACTAAAATGGAAAATTTAAAAATCAAATTAATAATAATTTGTGTGAAATTTTTAATGGAATTTAATTGAAATTAAATAATTAAAATTAATTCATTAAAATTTTCAATGAAATTTAAATACAAATAATGATTTGTGTGAAAAATACAATAAAATAAAAATTAATCTCATTTTAAAATTATAAATTACTAATATCAAAAATAAAAAGTAAAAGCACCCAAAATGAGGATGAATTTATTTATTTATTTTTTTTACACATCGTTGTTATGTTTAATTAAATTAATCTGTGTATGTCTTTAGTTACCAGAGTGAAACCTTCATGAGGTCAACAATTATCTCAGCTTTTTTACCTCCACCTTACTTAGCATAGTGTCCTGCATACAGCAGATATCATCAGAGTCCTATGTGGGCAATGTCTATTTTTTTTTCTCCTTTGCATTTACATATTCTTTCTTTCTTTTTTTTAAATTTTATTGAATAATTACTTTATATTGACAGAATCCATGCCAGGGTAATTTTTTTTTTACAACACTATCCCTTGCACTCGTTTCTGTTCCGATTTTTCCCCTCTCTCCCTCCACCCCCTCCCCTAGATGGCAAGCAGTTTTATATATGTTAGATACGTTGCAGTATATCCTGGATACAATATATGTTTGCAGAACCGAACAGTTCTCTTGTTGCACAGGGAGAATTGGATTCAGAAGGTAAAAATAACCAGGGAAGAAAAACAAAAATGCAGATAGTTCACATTCGTTTCCCAGTGTTCTTTCTTTGGGTGTAGCAATGAGGATGAATTTAAAGCAAGTAATAGGAGCTATTATATTCTATAATATGAAGTAAGTCTTACAATATAATTTAAATGAATCCATATTTACAAAAGTACAAAATGCTCAGAAAAACAGAAAATGAAATAGAATTGTTAAGTAATTCTATAAATTGAATAAATCATCAATAAGCCCTCTAAGACAAAAATCACCATGACTTTCACAAGTCAATTGTACCAAACATTTAAGAAACAATTCCAATCCTATTTAGGAAAAAAAAGATAACAGAGAATTCCTATTATACCTATTATAACCTAAAACAGGAAGAACAAAAACAAGAAAGAAAACTATAGGCCAATAAATGAATACTGATGATACTGAATATCCTTAAATTACATTAATACACAAATTTTAAATAAAATATAAACAAAGAAATCACAACAATATATCACAAAAATCACATCACAGAGAATACATTGGGATTTATGCCATCACTGCAGGGCTAATTAATATTAGGAAAGCTATCAATATAACTGATCATATCAATAAAAAATAAGAGAAATCACAAGTCATATCAATATGATTATGTCAATAGATGATATTGATAGAAGCTGAACAATTCTTTCACAAAAAACAATTCCATTCCTATTAAAATCACTAGAAAGCATCAAATCAATCGAATCATTTTGAAAATATAAATACTATCTATCTAAAAGCAAAAGCAAGTATTCTCTCTCATAGTGATAAAACTACAAACTTCCCAATATGATAGGAGTGAAGAAAGGATATTTATTATCCTTACTATTATTAAATGTACACTGTGGCAGCAAGATTATGTGATGGCCAATTATGAAAGACTTCTCAATGGCTCAGTGATTCAAGACAACTCCAATAAATTTTGGCTAGTACATGCCATCTGCATCCAGAAAAAAAGCAGTGTGAACTTAAAATTTCAAATAATTAATTAAAAAAAGAAATGGTTGTTTTAATAAGAAAATGAAAGAATTTTCAGGAATAAGAAATGTATAGTAGAAGGAAAATCACTTTTTGCAGATGATTTGACTATGTACTTAGAGATGTCTAGGGAATCAACGAAAACTTAATTGAAACAATAGCTTCATCAAAATAGCAGGATATAAAATATCAATATACAATGTAAAATAAAAATCACATAAACCATAAGCATTCTATATGTTGTCAACAAAGCATGGCAACAAGAATTAGGATATGTTTCATTTAAAATAACTTCATGCAATATAAAATATCACTTGCTAAGATAAACTTACAAATTATATGCACAACATTATAAAATACTTTTCATGAAAATAAAGACAAATATGGGCAACTGAGGAAATATCAATTGCCCAGTTAGAAGCTGAGCCATTGGAATAAAATTACAATTCTACATAAATCAATTTACTTATTTAGTGCCATATCAAATTTTCATGGATATAGAACAAATATTAACAAAATGTTTTGGAGCAAAAGACCAATGACATCAATGGAATTTGTGCAAAAATGTTAAGAAAGGCAGATTAGCAGTTGTAGATTTCAAAACATATTATAAAGAGATAAACATTGAATAATCTAATATTGGCTAAGGAAGAGAGTGGCAAATAAGTGGAATACATTAATTTCACTATGCACAATAGGAAATAATCATAGTAATCTAGTATTTGATAAAAACAAATACTACAATTGAGAAAATTTCTTTGGAAAACCCAGCATCAGTTCAAGTATATCTTTCCAGGACTTGATAAAATGAGCCTGCCCATCATTTTATTAGAACAACAATATTTCATTATTAACTTGTTCATATATTAACTTGTTCAGCTATTCCCCAATCAATGACATTTACTCATTTCCTAATTTTTTGCCACCACAAAAAGAGTTGCTATATACATTATTGCACATATGGGTCCTTTCCCTCTTTGATGATTTTTTTGGTATACAGACCCAATAGTGGCATTTCTGGATAAAAAAAGCATGCACAGTTTTATAACCATTTGGGATAGTTTTGAAGTGGTTTACATAATAGCTGCATCAATTCACAACTCTGCCAACAATGTGCTATTGTCCCAGTTTTCCTATATTCCTTCCAACATTTATCATTATCTTTTCCTGTCACTTTAGCCAATCTGAGAGGTATGAGATGATATCTCAGAATTGTTTTAATTTGCATTTGCCTAATCAATAGTGATTTGGAGCTTTTTTCATATAACTATAAGTGGTTATAATTTTTTCTGAAAATTATCTGTTCATATCCTTTAACCATTTATCAACTGGGAAGTGACTTGTATTCTTATAAATTTGGATCATTTCTTTTTATATTTGAGAACTGAGGCCTTTGTAAGAAAAAAAAATGCCTGTAAAATTATTTCTGAGCTTTCTGCTTCCCTCGCAATCTTAATTGTGTTGATTTTGGTTGTGGAAAAGCTTGTAAATTTAACATAATCAAAATGATACACTTTGCATTTTATAATATTCACTAGTTCTTCTTTGGCCATAAATTCCTCCCTTTTCCAAAGATCTGATAGGTAAATTATTTCTTACTTGCCCAATTTTGTTAGATTCCTATGTCTAAATTATGGTCACATTTTGAACTTATGGTAAAAATGAACATATAGTATGTGAGTTATAGTAGATCTTTCTTCAGTTTTTGATATATTTTCCAATGTTCCCAGAAATTTTTTGTCAAATAGTGAATTTTTAATCCCAGAAACAGGAGTTTGAGGGGTTTATCAAAAAGTATATTACTATAATCATTGATTATTGTATCATGTATATCTAACTTATTTCACTTATCACTCTATTTCATAGTAACAGAAGAATTTTTTATAGCTTTTTATTTACAATTTATATGTATCAGTAATTTTATAACATTGACAATTGCCAAACCTTTTGTTCCAATTTTCCCCCTCCTTCCCCCAACCCTCTCCCCTAGATGGCAGGATAACCAGTAGATGTTAAATATATTTAAGTATAAATTAGATACACAATAAGTATACATGACCAAACTGTTATTTTGATGTACAAAAAGATTTGGACTCTGAAATATTTTACAATTAGCCTGTGAAGGAAAACCAAAATGCAGGCAGGCAAAAATATAGGGATTGGGAATTCAATGTAATGGTTCTTAGTCATCTCCCAATGTTCTTTCGCTGGGTGTAGCTGGTTCAGTTCATTACTGCTCCATTGGAACTGATTTGGTTCATCTCATTGCTGAGGATGGCCAAGTCCATCAAAATTAATCATTATATAGTATTGTTGTTGAAGTATATAATGATCTCCTGGCCCTGCTCATTTTACTCAGCATTAGTTCGTGTAAGTCTCTCCAGACCTTTCTGAAATCATCCTGTAACAGAAGATTTTGATACTGCTAATACAATTTAAGGTCTGCTACTACAAGGCAACTGTCCTTTGTATTTCTTTTTCATAAATTCCCTTGATATTCTAGATCTTTTCTTTCTTCATGTGAATTTTGTTATTTTTGCTAGCTCTACAAAACAATTTTGGCAGTTTGTTATGGAAGTGTATAAATAGACTGAAATAGACTCTTTTATTATATTAGCTTGGCTTACTTAACACTGATATAATAAATTATGCCAATGATTTTCCTTATACTAAACCAGCCCTGATTCCTGGTATAAAGCATGCTTGGTCTAAGTGTATTACCCTGTGGATAAGTTGTTATCTCTTTAAGAATATTTTATTTAATTTTTTGCAGTAATATTCATGAAGGAATTTAGTCTACATATTTTTTCTCTATTTTGGCACTTTCTGGTTTATGTATCAGCACAATATTTGTATCATAGAAGGAATTTTTGATTGCCTTTTCAAGTAGTTTTCATAGTAATGAAATTAATTATTTTTTAAATGTTTGGTAGAATTCACTTTCCTATTTAATTCTGCTCTTTTCAATAGAAATGATTAAGAGTCCCATACTTCAATGAGGCTCCATTTCCTTCCCTGAAAGGTGATGCTCAGTCTCACTGGATAGTTGATTTTTGGTTGTAATCCAAGGTCCTTTGTCTTCCACAATATAGTATTCCAGGCTCTTCAATCCTTTATCATAAAAACTCCAAATTCTGGGTAATCCTGATTGTGATTCCTTGATATCTGAATTGTTTTTGCTCTTGCTGTGTGTTTTTTTTTTTTTTTTTTTCCTGGCAGTCTACAGTATTTCTTCCTTGGGATTATACTTCTGAACTTTCCATTTCTTGTAGTTTTTCTTGTAGAATCTTCTTCCAATGAATATTTCCCCTTGTGTTTCTAGAATATCCTAGCAGTTTTCCTTGATGATGTCTTGAAGAATGGTGTACAGGCTCTTTTTTTTTTTTTTTTTTTTTTGGTTATGAACTTCAGGTATACCAAAAAACATTTTATTGTTTTTTCTGTAGCTATTTTCCAGTCTGCTGTTTATCCAATTAAATATTTCACAATTTTCTTCAATCTTTTTTAAAATTCTTTTTAGGTTGTTTGACTGATCTCAATTAGAGTCATTGTTTTTATTTGCCCCATTTTAATTTTTAATGTGTGGTTTTCTTCAGTTTGCTTTTGTATATCTTTTTCCAATTGGTTAATTCTACTTTTGAAGGTATCGTTTTTCTTTAGTGATTTTTTTTTTTTTTTGGCATTTGTCCAATTGTATTTTTTAAGGAATTGACTTTCTTTTCCAAGCAGTTGACTCTCACCTGCACATCTCTCATCTTTTCTCATTTTTTTCTTCTATCTTTCTTATTTGCCTTTTAAAGCCAATTATGAGAACTTTCAATAAGCCTTTATGGGTTTGAGATCCCTTCACACTAGTCTTTGAGATTTCCTCTGGACATTTTGCCATTGTCTGAGTTAGTATTTTGGTCTTCTGTCACTATGGCAGCTTTCTACAGTCAAGGTTCTTTTCTGTTTCATGCTCATTCTCTTTCCTTTTCTTTTTGTATATCTTCATTTTTAAATTTTTATATTAATTACTATTAATTATGGGATTGTAACATACAATTTAAGAAGTTGGAGCATAATTTATGAAAATAATTAATTTTATATCTTTTACTCATTAAAAATATTTTTGTATATGACCAAGAACTAAGAAGGAGTCAGGATTTCTTTATTTAATTCGTAGTTTTGTCCTTGCATTCTTAATTTTGGCTTACTCACAGAAGTTTCCCTAATTTTAAAATATATTGTATTTAAAAATGGATACATGATTTAAAAATATAGAGTGATATTATAAGGAAATTATGAAAACAAACAATAGTTTGCCTGTTGGATCCTTGGTGAAGGGAGGAATATATAACCAAACAAGAAAGAGAGAACATTATAAAATGTAAAATTGATCATTTTGATTAAATTAAATTAAAAAAAAAAGTTTTGCACAAACAAAACCAATGCAGTCAAGACTAGAAGGGAAGCAGAAAGTTCAGAAACAATCTTTACAATCTGTGTTTCTGACAAGAACCTCATTTCTTAAATATATAGGGAAGTGACTCAAATTTGTAAAAATGTGTCATTTACCAATAAATAAATGCTCAAAACAAATGAAAATTTTCAAATGAAGAAATTAAAACTATCTATTGTCATATGAAATGCTCTATATCACTCTTAATTAGAAAAATGCAAATTAAAACATTCTGAGGCACCACACCACCTCATATCTATATGATTGGCTAAGATGGCAGAAAAATATAATGATAAATCTTGGAGGGGATGTGAGGAAAATGGAAAATTAATGCATAAGAATTATGAACTGATCCAGCCCCTTTAGAGAACAATTTGGAAATATGCTGAAAGGGACATAAAATTGGGCTCTTTGATCAAATAGGGCCTTTATTGGGTACTTATCCCAAAGATATAAAAGAGAGAAAGGATCACTGATGCAAAAATGTTTGTAGCAGTTTTTGTTGTTGTTGTTGTTGTTGTTTGTTTGTTTGTTTGTTTTATGGTAGCAAGGAATTAAAAAAAATGGAATGAATGTCCATTAATTGGTAAATGACTGAATAAGTTATGGATTATGAATGTAATGGAATATTCTTGTTCCATAAGAATTGATGAATAGGCTGATTTTTTTAAAAATAGAAATATTTACATAAACTGATGATAACTGAAGAATTCAGAATCAGGAAAACATTACATGCATTAACAGCAAAATTGTGGGATAATCAACCATGATAGATATAGCTCTTCCCAGTAGTATAGTATTCTCAGGCAATAGCAATAAACTGGATAGAAAATAGTGTCTGCATGCAAAGAATAAACTATGGACATTGATCAAAGCATAATATTTTTACTTTTTTGTTTTGTTTTTCTAGCTCATGGATTTTCCCTTCTTTTATGATTTTTCTTTCCTTACATGACTCATATGTAAAAATGTTAATATGAATATATACATATAATCTATATGAGATTACTTGCTAGTTTGGAAATGGGTGAAGAAAGGAAGAAAGAAAAAAATTTCTACTGAAAATTTTATAAAAAAGAATATTGAATAGCATATTTACATATAATTGGGAAAACAAGATAGTATTAAAATTAAAGTAATAAAATTAATTCTAATGTTTTTTTAAAAAAGGGGTATATATTTAAGAAGAATAAGCCAATAAGGCAGAACTCAAATCACCAAGGCTTAACACTACTAGAGGAAAATTTCCCTTGCTATATTCTTCTCTTACCTAATGATAGGTCCATTACATTCTCTGCTGTTATCTATTAGAATTTATCATATAGTTGTATAATATGATATGAATCAAATACAATGTAAGTTATGCCGATTAATATAAATATCTCACTTTGATTTCAATAAGCAAATGAATGCACAGAATATTTGAAATTTTGTCCTAAAATGACTTGATGTTCCAACCTATTTGTGGAGAAATAGCCACAGTAGACTTGATAGTTGGGATTGTGAGTTATGGGATGCCAAATAGAGGTAGAAAGCTATTTGATAATAATGGAAAGGAACCATATTGAATTGTATAACTTCAGGATTCAGCCAAAGCATTAATTTGGAAATATTCTACTTGATAATGTCTTTAAGAGTTTTAGTTGCACCTGTCTTACACAGATAAATAAAAGGCTCATCTCTGATAGCGACCTATTTGACATGAGCCAGATTGAAAGGAAATTTCCCATAAATAATAGCTTTTCTAACTGGAATGTAGGAAATTCTTGAGATGTTAAAAGGATTTTAGAATTATTATTTGCCAAACTATGACTCATATTTCATTCACATTTGGAAAAGGCTAAAATGCAATCTAGACAGAAAATGACACTATAATTTGAAATGTTCAAATTATCATTTGAATTACCTTTTAGCATTTTTTAGATTAGAAATGATGTCTCAGATAAAAATCTTGTCAAGGGAACTTGATAAGATAACTGGCCAAATAGAATTTGCACAGGCTTATTATTAATCCACAAAGATTTATGATGAAATTTTAATAGTATGTTTCCCTCAAAGTTACTCATGCAGATAGATATAACTTAGAACAGGTATATAAGTCTAACATACTTAGACAATTGATCAAAAATATATTAAAGTTCAACAGACATTGAAGACATTGATAAAAAAAAAAACATTTGAGAGAGCTACTGTATTACAGATGTGTGAGGCTTTTAAAATCAATCTAGGAAAATTTGGCTCTTAAATTTCTCCCATTTTTGTTCCTACATCTTGTACCATGCCATCAGCTCAAAAGAAAGTCAAGGTAGTAGTTTAATTGTTCACACAACAGTAGATGAAAGAGCATCCATCTTTATCCTAGAGTACACAGAGAATTTCACAAAAGACCAAAAAGAGCTTGCTGTGGTTAGTATCTTGAAACTCAGTAAGCTCTATTGTACAGAAGAAGAACAAATATACAAGTTAATATTAAGATAACAGATTTCTATTAGATATTTCTACTTTAACAAACATTAAAGCATATTTACAATGTTGGAAAGCAGTAAAAAAAAAAAAAAAAGCCCACAATAATTTATATGACTAGGAAACTTTTCACCTTGAAAAGACACTGAGTGTTTTTAGTGAGACAAAAATAAGTTGAAAAGGAAGCATGAAACATTTATAGTATAATTGTTATAAAATACAATGATTTTGAGTCTTCCTGATTAAATTTGGAACCCATCTTTAAAATTATCAAAGAATAGTAGAGAGCACAAAAAGGTAAATTATGTCATATGATGTATAAATCACTATATTCAGTTAAAGGAGGTGTGAGTAAAAGAAAATTCAATCATTTTTAACTTCATGATAGTTAGCAGGGCATGACAGTCTTTAACTCATATTTTTCCTCAATATTTTCACCAATAGATTATCTCCTTTAACTTTAAGAAAGCTGAAGGGGGAAGGTATCTTGCTTTAGAGAATAGATCCAGGGAAGTTAACTTTAGAGAGAACTTTTTCTACATTGAATTAATTTTTTCCCATATTTTCAATTGTAAAATAAGAGACTTTTCTTGAATAATGTCTTAAATTCAATATGTAAAACAATAAAATGAAGGAAACAATGTGAAAGTTTATATTCAAAAGAAAATTTCAGATTTAACAATACTGAAATAATTGAAAGTCAACTGAAATATTTTCTGTTTTGTTTTGGCTGAAGTTTTATAAAATTGATTAATATAATAATTAAATACAATAATAAAATAAAATGTTTAATTGCAGTAAAAAGCTCATGTCACCAGTCCCAAAAAACACAAAGAATAAATAGTGAAAGATTCTGCAGACATGAGTTTTAATAATGATTGTTATATTTGAAGAACTTTAGAGAAGTGGAGTAGTATCACAGAACTGGGAATGTGTTAATGTCCTTATTTTTGTAAAATATTTTAGTAAAGAAGAAATGTAATTATGGAAATTATAATCGCATCAACTCTAAGTAAATTTACTGAAAAAATGCTGAAACAGAATACCAAATGGATGGATCACAGTTTTAGAGCGCAACAGGACCTTACTGATTATCATGTTCTACTTCCCCAGCTTCCTGATAAGAAAACTGACATTCAAAGCTAAAAAATGATGTGTCTAAGATGATACTTGTAGTAAGCAGTATACGTGAAATTTGAATCAAAGTCTAAGCACTCAAAATTCAGAACTTTTTGAATAAAACATACTGCTCTCTTGATGAATAGATTAATAGTCACTTAAAAGGGAAATTATATTTCAGATGATTTTTGAGTGGAACGAAAGTTTGATTTAATCAATCTAAGCTACTAAGTCTATTTTGAGAAACCTAAAGGAAAGATAAGTTGTGTTATTCCTGGACATACTTCTAGATAACAATATTGCTAGGACAAAAACAGACTTCTCCTGATATGTAATTGAATATGCTTTCTATACTGTTTTAAGTTAAACTTAAGGTTATGTTTAAGTTTCACACAAATACTTGTCAGAACAACTTGGAATATAGAGGTACAGTGTATAGAGCCCAAAAGCACTAAGTTAAAATTATTTAGGACTTAAATAGTGTCATGATAATAATCTTGCACTGGAAATTTTCCCAAATGCTGGAAAAAAACACCTCATTTGATTATGAAACATAGCATATAGGTCAAACTAACAAAGTTTCTGGTGTAGAAATTACCTAATACTGTTACTTTCTTTAAAAGACAACAGAGTATTGCAAATCGTCATTTGTAAATTGTTGGAATCCTTACTAACTGCTAACTAATTAGAGTTGATCTAATCTTACAAGAAGATGTTTTGGGCAGAACCTGAAACAAGGTACTAAGTAGAACTAATTAATACAAGGCTTGTGTTCACACCTTTTACTCATTGGAGTTCAATGAGTTCACACCTCCCTTGAAGCTCTTTGGGCCAGAGAGCACTATGGGAGAAAACCCACAATCCCTCTCTTGAGCATAAATAGACCTTCAATGGGCCAGTCGAGGAAGTTCTTCAGAGTGAAGAAGCTACAAGTCGAGATTTCACTGGAATGGCATGAAGAGTGGTGCTGGCTCTGGAGGCTGAAGAAAGCAGAGGCAGAAGCAAAGGACAAATCAGCAAGAGCTCTTGGAACCAAGCAGAGAGATAGGCCTCTAAGCTAACCGGGCTATATTGGAGATAATAAAAGATCTGAACTTTTATCACCTGGCTGCATTTTGAGAAGAAGATCACCACATCTGAGGGTCCAGGGTTCAGGTCCCTGTTTGGGCGCCAAAATGTTGTGATCTAGTTCAGATGGATCTGAATCGGTCCCTGTTTGGGCGCCAAAATGTGGTGATCTAGTTCAGATGGATCTGAATCGGTCCCTGTTCGGGCGCCAAAATGTGGTGATCTAGTTCAGATGGATCTGAATCGGTCCCTGTTCGGGCGCCAAAATGTGGTGATCTTCTCAAAATGCAGCCAGGTGATAAAAGTTCAGATCTTTTATTATCTCCAATATAGCCCGGTTAGCTTAGAGGCCTATCTCTCTGCTTGGTTCCAAGAGCTCTTGCTGCTTTGTCCTTTGCTTCTGCCTCTGCTTTCTTCAACCTCCAGAGCCAGCACCACTCTTCATGCCATTCCAGTGAAATCTCAACTTGTAGCTTCTTCACTCTGAAGAACTTCCTCGACTGGCCCATTGAAGGTCTATTTATGCTCAAGAGAGGGATTGTGGGTTTTCTCCCATAGTGCTCTCTGGCCCAAAGAGCTTCAAGGGAGGTGTGAACTCATTGAACTCCAATGAGTAAAGGTGTGAACACAAGCCTTGTATTAATTAGTTCTACTTAGTACCTTGTTTCAGGTTCTGCCCAAAACATCTTCTTGTAAGATTAGATCAACTTTAATTAGTTAGCAGTTAGTAAGGATTCCAACAGTAAATAATTTGTATGAAGAATGAACAATTCACTATTATTATTTCTATAACAAAACCATTGAGTTTCATAGCTATAAATGTATATTTTGAACACACAGAGAAAGTGATTTAATTGTTACAAAAGAAAAACTTTAAAGATGCATTTCCTGAGAGAAATAGAAATAACTTTTATCTTGTGAACAAATATAATGAAAAAGAAATCTTGAAAAGTGACTTTAACCACCATCTTAAGAGATGAAGTGGCTTTAACCACCATCTTAAAAGATACTGGAATATAACTTGTGGAGAATTTAAGAGTTGCAACTGATTATTAAAATTTATTTTTCTCAAATCTGATTATTTTTAAAATTATTTGGCACAACATTATAGCCAGTAACATTACCTTGATATTTATGTAGGGTAAGACATTAGGGTATGACAACATATATGTATATTTACATATGTATTTGCATATATACATATGTGTAAATAGAGTAGATAATTATTTTCCTTTTATAGACATTATGATTCATAGATCACAATATTTACCTCAGTAAGACTTCACTTGACTTTAAAGAATAAACAAATTATATCATTTTTAATTTCATGGCAGATTGAAAGGAATTGGAGTGCTTAATTCATACTTTCCCTAAATGTTCTTAACAATGGATTATTTCCTTTAATTTTAAGAGAATTATGGGAAAACTTTTTCTTTAGAGAATAGAATATTTTTTAACTAGAGAGAAAGAAGATTCTGTGTCATAGTAACAGATACAAATAAAATTTTACAAGAAATATTTAGTAAATAATGCCTGATAAATGAAGATAAACTATAAATAAATTTCAGTAAGAGAAGTTGGATATAACTATTGATTTTTAAGGAAATGTTAGAATATTCTTCTCAATTTACTGAGAAATGGATTGAGAATAAATAACATTTAATTAGCTATCAGGATGAGTAGTAGAGAGTGTACTACAATCCTGCTAACTGCACCTAGGTTATAGATCAGAAATTCATCTCAAATTATTATGACATTTTAAAAGTATTTTTTCATGGCTATGGTTTATTTTTATATGCAAATTCTTTCTTCATGGGAAAACTTCTATCAATCCATAATTGCAATTCTTCTGCCAGGTATAGTCTTAGTTTTCTGGGTAATTTATGGTTCATGATCATATGAATGTATGCTATCAGAAGTAAGATTTTAATACAAATATTTTAGGATAGAAGTCCAGCCACGACACCAGGCTACTTCTTAGACAATACAATTTGGTAAACATAATATTTATAAATATATATTCTTTGGGTAATAAACATAAACAATAAATTGTAAATACAAATAAAATCAAATTTCTGATCATGATCTGTAATGTTTTCTGGTTCGGTTTTCTTAAGATCTCTGGGTTCTTGAGAGCAGCCTTCGTTTCATTTCAGTAATCACCACAAAAACAATCAGGGATTAAAGTCCAAATCCTTTATTATCTCTTTTAAAGTCTTGTCTCTTTTCCTGGAGGCCAGTTAGCTTTCTTACAGGCCTATCTCTCTCCTTGATTCCAAGAACTTGAGCTCCCACCTGTCTTCTCTGCCCTCTGAATCTCTCCGAATCAATCATGGCTGAGGCTCCTAGCTCATATGCTCTACACTGAGTATAAACCAATAATTATATCACTAGGAAACCATTATTTCTTGTAAGTTTAAATCAATCATACTGAACTTAGAAAACATCATGCTTAAACTAATAACCATTGTCTCATCAATTTCACTTAGTACCTTGTTTCAGAGTTCTGGCCCATAACAATGATCTTATATTAAGTTCAATCAACTGACCTCAGATATTTCCTCATGTTTTCCCCACAAGATCTTCCCCTTTTTATAAACAAGAAATTTTAAATTATATAATTGCAACCCTTAAAGCTGACTATTTTAGATTTTTGAAGTACATAATATTTCACAGGCATTAAAAAACATACAAATTATTTTAACATTGTCTCTTCCTTTTGAAAAAAAATGTCAGTTTTATGCAGTTTACTTTGTAACCCAGTTATTGGCTTTTCTTGTTTAAGTTATTTTAATTTCATACTTCATGCAAACTATTACTATTCTAGTTGCAAAATTCAGCAATTTTCAACTTGTCAGATCAACAAAAACAATTTCACTTTCTCCAGATTTTTCAGCATCTGTTTTTCAGTCAAATAAATTTGATGCTCCTGCTGATGATTCATTCATAAGATTATACATAGTAAAAGTCAAGAAATATAATTGACAATATCTGACTATAAACTATTTTTAAAATCACAACTAAAGACAAAATCCCATTTCTATTAAAAAGACTAGAGAGCATAGGAATAAATGGAGTTTTCCTTAAAATCATCAGTAGCATCTATTTAAAATAATCAGTAAACATTATATGTAATGGGTATAAATTAGAACCAAACCCAATAAGATAAGGAGTGAAACAAATTTGCCCACTTTCATCATTACTATTCAATATTATATTAGAAATAATAGCTTTAGCAATAAGAGAAGAAAACCATTAAAAAATAAGAGTATGGAATAAGGAAACAAATTGTCATTCTTTGCAAATGATATGATGGTATATTTGAGAATCCTAGGGAACCTCAAAAAAAAAACTATTAGAAACACTTAACAACTTTAGCAAAGTTGCAGGATACAAAATAAACCCACATAAATCATCAGTACATTTATATATTGCCAACAAAGTCTAGCAACAAGAGATACAAAAGAAATTCGATTTAAAATAACTGAAGACAATATAAAATATTTGAGAGTATACCTGCCAAGGGAAAGTCAGGAACTATCAGAACAAAATTACAAAAACAGTTTTCACACAAATACAGTGAAATCTAATCTCCTGGGAAAATATCAAGTGCTCATCAGTAGACTGAGCTAATATAATAAAAATGACAAAACTCCCTAAATTAATCTACTTATTCAGGACCATACCAATGAAATTCCCAAGAAATTATTGCACAGAGCTAGAAAAAAATAAAAAAAAATTCATCTGGAGAACAAATGGTCAAGTATTTCAAGGTAATTAATGAAACAAAATGTAAATGGAGATGGTGTGGCTATATTAGATCTAAAATTATTATAAAGCAGAGGTGATTCAAACCATTTGGTACTGGCTAAGAAATAAAGTGGGTGATCAGTGGAATAGGTTAGGTTCACAAGACACAATACTCAATGATTATAGTAAGCTTTTGTTTGACATACTCAAAGCCCTCAGTTTCTGGGATAAGAACTCATTTAACAAAAATTCCTGTAAATTGGATGTTAGTATTGCATAAAAAAATGCATTAACTAACATATAATCCCCTATACCAAAATAAGGTCAAAATGGGGTCATGATTTAGACATAAAAAGTGTTAGTATAAAGCAAATTAGAAGAACAAAGGGTAGTATACCTTTCAGATCTATGGACAAGGAAGGAATTTGTGGCCTAAGAAGAGTTAGGGTACATTATATAATGCAAAATGGACAATTTTGATTATATTAAACTAAAAAGTTTTTGTACACATAAAACAAATGCAGACAAGATTAAAACAGAAGCAAAAAACTGAGATTTTTTTTTTTTTACATCCAAGGGTTCTGATAAAGGCCTCATTTCTAAAATATATAGAGAATTCATTTAACTTTATAAGAATACAAAACATTCTTCAACTGATAAATGGTCAAATGATACAGTCAATTTTCAAAGAAATTAAAATCATTTCTAGTCATATGAAAAAATGCAATAAATCACTATGGATCAGAGAAATGCAAATTAAGACAACTTTGAAGTACTATGCAGATTGCCTAAGGTGGTAGCAAAATATACTGATAAATATTGGAGGGGATATGGGAAAATTGGGACATTAATACATTGTTGGTGGAGTTGTAAACTGATCCAACCAGTCAGAAGAGGCATAGGGCAAGAGGAAGATGGGTGGGGAGAAGGAAGGGAAAATTTTGGAAGACAAGGTTCACAATGGTAAATGTGCTGAAAATTATCAATGTGTATATTTTGAAAGTAAAAAAAAAAGTTTAATTAAAAAATGTAATCTATTTTGGGGTAAGTAGAAAGTGAACCCTTCCTTTTTGCATAGATCTATGTTTTAGGAGACTAGATTTTTTGATAAATAAAATAAAAATGGTAAAGGAAAAACTAGGTAAATATATAAAAAGAAAATAATTATAGAAAGGCAAATAAAAATTTGGTAAGAGGCAAAAAAAATTAAGAAAATAAGCATCTTGAAAAACACTAGATGAAATTAAAAAAAAATAGAAGTACATAAAAGCACTGATAAAAGTAAGTCCTTAAAAAAAAAAAAAAAAAAACAGTTACAGGGGCAGAGCCAAGATGGTGTTGTGAAGCCAGGATGCTACTTGAACTTTCCCACTTTCACTCAAAAAGGAAATGAAACCAAGCCTCTGAACAGAGTCTGGAATAACAGTGCCTGCCTTCAAAGGGATGTAATGATATAATTTTCCATCTCAAGACAGATTGGAAGGACTTACTGGATTCAAAGGGATATTCAGCCCAGCTGAGACAATGTCTGGAAAAGCCATTGGGAAGGTTTTAATCACAGAGGATCAGAAATGAGACCTTTGTTATAGCTCAGTAAAATAGTAGCAGAGCAGACAAATAGGTCAGCCACCAGTCCTAGCGCTAAAGGCAAATTCCCAAACCTGGGAAACTAGGCAACAACAGCAAGACTACATCAGTATAGCCCTTTCACTGCAAGCAAGACCCTAAACACAAGGGGCCCGTCTTCAAAGCCAAATCTCAAAACTGAACAAAAAGCCTAGGATTATACCCTCTGTGACCCAGGAGCAGAGAAAGGAAGAAAGGAAGGAGAAAGGAAGGGAGGAAGGAAGGGAAAAAAAGGAAGGGAGGGAGCAAGGAAGGAAGGAAGGAAAGAAAGAAGCAAGCAAGGAAGGAAATGAGCAAAAAAAAAAAATAATAATAATAAAAGAACTTTGACTATAGAACGCTATTGTGATCACAGGGAAGACCAAAACACCAACTCAGAAATGGACAAAATGCCTACATTTTATGTAGGTACATAAAAATCTCAAAGAAGTACATGAATTGGCCTCAGTGCAATAAGACTTCTTGAAAGTGCTTATAAATGATTTTAAAAGTCAACTAAGAGAGGTAGAAGAAAAATAGGGAAAAAATGAGAGGTATGCAAGAGAGAGTTAACAACTTGGAAAAGGAAGAACAAAAATTTACTGAAAAAGCAATCCCTTAACAAACACAATTGGCCAAATGTAAAATAAATAAATAAATAAATAAATCTACTGAAGGAAAAAAAAAAAAACATTAAAATTAGAATCAATTAAAAAAGATATAGAAAAGCCAATTGAAGAAAATCACACATTAAAGACAAGAACTAGGCAATTGGACACTAATGACTCTTATTAGACATTGAAAATCAGTTAAAGAAACTTAAAAAAGAAAAAGTAAAATATCTCATTGGAAAAAATAACTGACCTGAAAAACAGATCCAGGAGAGACAATTTAAAAATTATAGGATCACTTGAAAGCCATGACCAAAAAAAAAAAAAAAAAAAAAAAGTCTGGATAGCATTCTTCAAGAGATCATTAAGTAAAACTGTCCTGATATTCTAGAAACAGAGGGAGAAACAGTCATTGAAAGAATCCACTGATCATGTTCAGAAAGAGATACCACAAGGAAAACTCAAAAGAACATTGCTTCAAAACTCCAGCACTAAAATCTCAAGGAAAAAATACTTCAAGCTGCCATATAACAGTATTTTGAGTATACAGGAGCAACAGTGAGGATTACCCAGTATCTGGCAGCCTTTACAGTAAAAGATTGAGGGGCCTGGAAAACCATATTCTGGAGTTACAACCAAGGATTAACTACCCAGTGAGACTGGGCATCATCTCTCAGAAGAGGTGATGGATCATCAATGATGTAAGATATTTTCATTCATTTCTATTGGTAAAATTAATTTTTAATTAAATTAAACAGAAAATTTAATCTTCAAACAAATACAAATCCTATTTAATAAAGGGCCAAGGAAAGATAAACTTAAAAACCAATTGCAAATTAAATAATCTAATTCTAAAATATCAGTGAGTCAAAAAAATCTTTTCCTCCTGCCTTTTTTGGCTTTTTTAAATTTGCAGGTAAAATTTCTGCTTCTTCAGGAAGTTTGTCTCAATTTTTCTTAATGCTAATATCTTCCCTCTATTTATTGTTTGAGATTTATCTTATATATAGATTTATTATACATAATTATTTAGATTGTGGGATCTTCAAGAACAGGGGTTATTTTATACATTTCTTTGCATTCCCAGTACTAAACAAAATACCTACAGCATAGTATATACGTAATAAATTTTTATTTACTATTGACCAGTTGGAGTTAATAACATAATATAAAAAATAAACTCAGTGTTTCTAACTCTTCCCAATAAACCCAAATATTATATTTGTGTGCAGTTGGTCTTTGCTAACAAATCATGTGACTGTTTATTCATTTCCTTCTCAAATCAAAAAGAAGTTACTTCTATTCAAAATATTTAATCAATTAAAAATAAGTAAACTATTGATTTGAGTGTATACCTTGAATCTGCTCAAACATATCTCTTTTTAAAAATTTACTTAGAATCAAGAAGAATATTGACTATCCAATGCTAATTTAATGTGCAAAAGCAGATGAAATTATAGCTAATTTGTTATAATAAACTTTAGGCCCAGGCCTTTTATATGTTTCTGTTTCTGCTTCTGCTAATTTCAAAGCAGTATAGGTTTGCTATAAAGAAAAAAGATTTTTCTTCCCCTTTTTAAAAGCTTAGAAAAACTAAAAAAGGTTTGGCTTCTCCTTATCAAGAAAATGCCACTGTGTTTCTCTGAATATATACCTTGCAGTTGCTTGTAATCATGCAACAACTCTTTCCTCATTTCATCAATTACATTGCACTCCAGGCTTTGCTGATTGCAGATCTTGCTGTCATCAGCCAAGTCACCTGTGGACAGAAGTAACACAAGCTTTCACCGGTGCTTTTATTCATGAAAAGGCTGCAGAGCACTTCAGTTCTGGAGAAGCATTGTTTATAGACAAAATAATTCCACTTCTTCCTACCCTGACATTATCAGCTTTTAACAGGCAATGAATTTTCAACCCCATGTTTTTAGAGGTAATTAGCCAATTCAGTAATCTACCAGAAGCAGGAGAGATTTTAGAAGCTGAGGGTTAGTAGCCAGTACATTTTGGATCCTAAGCATTTCCATTTTCAAAACATGAAAATTTTATTGAATATGGGAATTTAAAATAGCAGCTGGCTAGTTCAATGGGAAGAGGTAAAAGGACTCATGAAAAAAAGAAAAAAAATAGATTAACAGAGACTTAATCTTTGAATGAGTCCAATGCTATTTATATAATTCAAATAAACCATTTCATGGTATCCTAAATATATAAAATATGACCACAACTTCAAGCTTTTATGTGTGTGTGTGTGTGTGTGTGTGTGTATGTGTGTGTGTGCGTGTACATATATATACACATATTTATATAAAATCCATATATCTGTATATGTATATAATACAAATTCTATAGGTCTAAAGTACACCATTTAGAGGCACATATAAATGTAAAATTATTAATATTTTAAGAATAAAACAATATTTTGAATTTAATTAATGCTAATTTTTAAAAAGATAACTGATTCTTATTTATTTTTAATAAATTTTCAAATATTCATGTTTAATGAACTAACTTTTAGATTAAGGAAAAAATAAAGAAAAAAATAGGAAGGGATGGTGGCAAATATTATAGTCATTAGTACTTTTGGACTAAATTAAAATTGTCTCTGCCCAAAGTCTTCTCAATCAATTTGGAAGGCAATTGATAAATTTTAATCTGATTTATTTAGGCTCAGAAAAGACCCTAGGTTCTCAAAGGATATAGCAGTATTCAGATCAAAGTTAAATTTGTGTGACTCTTGAGTATCAGTTTCAGTAAATGCAAATAGGCTCATTATCAGAAATTTGACAAATATTTTTAAATCGATTTTCTATGACTGTTTCTCTAAAAAACAAAGAAACAAAACAAAATATAACAAAATCTATTGTTACCAGCATCAATATAGGGAATTCCTACAGACAGGATTGAAAGAGAAACTATACATACAATACAGAACCAGTGCTAGCATGGGGTAACTGAGAATTTGACTCAGGTTAGAACATGAGATTATATTTCCCATAAACAAAGTACCTGATATTAATGGAGTAGGCAGGACTCTTTTCAACCTAGACTAAGATTCCATTTTAATGCCCAAAATAAGAACAAAATCTATAGCAAAGACTGCATTATCATCTGCTACTGGCCCTGCTACCTCTTCTCATACATATCTCAGACAATTATACGTGCAGGTTGTTTGATAATTGATGTTGAACAAATATAACAAGATCTAAGAAATAATTAGAAAAAATACAAATATATCATGAGGACAATCGATCAAAATATTACTCTGTGCCTTTACATCTCTGGTAAACATCCAATTTTTGAAAGTATTTTAAAATATTTGAAAATTAAACACAACTTAGAGTAAATTACCTGAGATCCACTTTTTATTTATATTTGTATCTTTCTCTGTGCCAACAATAGTATTCTGAATATACTTTACATATCATATCTGTTGGTGGTCTGGATTTAAGAAAGTGATAAAGAAAATGTTATTAAATCAGACTAAATTTAAAAGTGTGTATTAGATACACATTGAACCAATTGTCAGCTATTTGCTAGAATATCCCATTTATATTCCATTTGACTATCAGCAAAGAACTATCTTTACGATGACCTTTGTGAAGCAGTATAATATGTGTGTGTGTGTGTGTGTGTGTGTGTGTGTGTGTGTGTGTGTAGCATTATGTTGATGAGGAAACAGTTAAGAGAGTTAAAATGATGTTGCCTAAAGAAAGAAACAAAATCTAATCTCTTGACTATCAACTTTTCACTAAAATAGTGTGAATGAATGAATAAATGAAAACATTTATAACTGGATTAATGTAGAGGTTCAATGTAAAACCCAAAATGCAGCTTGGAATAAGAATAGATAAAGGCTATAGAGTGGAAAATGGATGGATACAGAATAAGGAAAGTGATTAGAGATAAGAAAGGTGAGATTAAAAAGGAAGAAGCTCTGCTTTTTGATTTACTCCAAACTACTCCATTTTTATAAAGACTATGTTCTTTTTTCATAATTTATTTGTTTATTTTAATATACTTTTTTTGTGAATCATGTTGAGAAAGAAAAATCAGAGCAAAAGGGAAAAAAACAATGGGAGAGAGAGAAAAAAAAAAAAAACAGAAAAAATAAGTGAACACAGAGACACAGATTAACAATCAGTCTCCTTAGTTCTTTTTTGGGAGGCAAATGACATTTACTGTCCAAAGTATGAGTCATTCATGGCTGGTTATTCTACAAAATTGCTGTTACTTTATGCATGCTACTTTTCATTTTGCATCAGCTCATAGAATTCTTTCCACCTTTATCTGAGACCATCTTGTTCATCCTTTCTTATCTTTCTTATCAGAACTACATATCACAATTTATTCAGCATTTAATAATTGATGGACATCTCCTCAATTTTCAATTATTTGCTGTTGGAATCCTTACTAACTGCTAAGTAATTAGAGTTGATCTAATCTTACAAGAAGATGTTTTGGGCAGAACCTGAAACAAGGTACTAAGTAGAACTAATTAATACAAGGCTTGTGGTCACACCTTTACTCATTGGAGTTCAATGAGTTCATACCTCCCTTGAAGCTCTTTGGGCCAAAGAGCACTATGGGAGAAAACCCATAATCCCTCTCTCTGGAAGGAGCATAAATAGGCCAATGGGCCAGTCGAAGGAGTTCTTCAGAGGAAGAAACTACAAGTCGAGATTTCACCGGAATGACATGAAGACTGGAGCTGGCTGAAGGCTGAAGAAAGCAGAGGCAGAGGCTGAAGGACCAGACCTTTGGATTTAAAGACATTTGGAGAGAGCTCTTGGAACCAAGCAGAGAGATAGGCCTCTAAGCTAACCGGGCTATATTGGAGATAATAAAAGATCTGAACTTTCATCACCTGACTGTGTTTTGAGAAGAAAAAGCTCACCACATTTTGGCGCCCGAACAGGGACCGATTCAGATCCATCTGAACTAGATCACAACATTTTGGCGCCTGCATTTGGGAAGAAGATGACCACACTGACAAAATCCTGATTCCAGGGAAGGCACCCAGAGAGAACTTTTATAATATTTTAAAGAAGAACAAGAACTCAACATTTGAACTCACCACATTCTGGCACATAGAAGATACTCCGTATGTTAAGTGGGGCATCAGTCTTGTAGTAGAATTCCTCATGTTGCCACTCACTAATGTCTTTCGAGTCCATCATCCAAAGTGCCTGTAATGTATTGATGCGTTTTCCATTCAGGTAAAGAGGAAAGCTAACAAAGTTACTGTATTTTGTCACTACCTCTCGGACTCGGTCTTCATTGGCAAATTCTTTACAATCTGATTTGAGGTGGATGATTATTTTGGTTCCAGTTCTAACACCTGAAGCTTCTGCAATTTCAAATACTCCAGAGCCATCTGAGATCCACTGATAAGCTGGACTCCCAGGCTCTGTTGACTGTGAATAAACTTCCACTTTGTCAGCTACCATGAAAGCAGAATAAAAGCCCACTCCAAACTGCCCAATGATCTTGCTGCTTGCCTCACTCTGGTTCTGCAGGGCATCCAGAAATGCCTTTGAACCCGATCTAGCAATAGTTCCCAAGTTAGACACCAGCTCCTCTTGTGTCATGCCGATGCCAGTGTCCTGGATTGTGATGGTGCCTTTCTCAGTGTCTGTTTGCAAGTGAATCTCCATTTCTGGCAATGTCTGGCCTTCTGAAATCAACTTATGGCGCAATTTTTCCAAGGCATCACTACTATTGGAGATCAGTTCTCGTATAAATACCTCTTTCTCTGAGTACAATGATCGAGCAACAATGTCCAAAAGCTTCTTTGTCTCAGCCTGGAATTCGTGTTTGGAGATAGAACCTTGAACAGTCTCTGTACTGCTGATGATAGTGTGCAGTGGCTCCTCTTTTTTATCTTCAGCTGCTTGGGTGCTATATTTCTGTCCACCATAGATGCCAGAAACAGCCAGGCTCCGCATAGGGTTCACAACTTGGACATTTCTCCACAGACATGGGGAGAGTCTCCGGCGACATTCCGCAGCCCCGGCTCCCGTGGCCCGAGCGGAGGCCGTAGGTGTCGGCCCCAGAGCATCAATAGTGCGCGGAGCTCCCGCGCCATATCTCACTCCCAGGAAAAGGCTTCCCAGTAGCTGTCTAGGATAGGGATGAGGGGCGGAACTGAGCACGCTAGGTGACACAGACCTTGGACATTTAAGAGCTCATTGTAGATATAGAGATAGAGTGAGAAGACGGGTGAGAGAAAACCCAAAACCCCATGTCCAAAATGTAACCGAGGCTTTCATTGAGCCTCTAAATGTATATTGACCCAGAGGAAGGAGAGGCAAGGCCCAGCTTCAAAGTATCAATCAAAGGACAGGTGGGGCATGATAGCAGCTGAGGTTACACCCAGAGAAACTTTAGAAATTCAGGGCTCTGATGTCATCAACCAACAGAAAAGCAATCAGGATTACAGTTGGGAAGAATACAGGCCTTTTAAGACAACAAGGCAATATCCAGTGCAAACAGTAGAAACAGAAGAACTAAGAACAGACTTCCTTAGAAGATATTTCAAAGTAACTCATTCATTTTAGGTATTTTTGCAAGAGATTAAATGCTAAATTGGGTTGATTATGATTCCACTTTCAATATCTCAGTTTTGGAGTTTTAAGTATGTATATCTTTAACATTGATTATGATGATTCAGTTCTGACACTTTTATATAGATTTTATTTTAGGAATTTTGAATTTTTTTTTTTTTTGAAGTTGAGGCACAAGGCTTCTGGCAAAAGTCATGTCTTAAGGAAATTTCCTTTGGTTACAGGATAACTATTCACATATGGAATCACCAACGATGGTAAAATAAAAAAAAAGTTATAAAATTTCTAGAAAGTGTTAAGAATCTCTTACTCCATGGTTAATTTACTTCAATATCTACTGTCACCTCTTGAACAACATTTTCACTTTTTTCACTCCTTCCCTAACATTTCCCCTTTCTATTTCAGGGATCATAATAAAATTGGACAATTATTATTAGTTAAAAGGAAAGATAAACCTATTTTTTTCCCATATCTCTTCCAATAATTATTATTTTCCTTTTATGTCCTATTAGCCAATCTGATAGCTATGAATTGGTACTCCACATTGCCTTAATTTACATTTCTCTAATCAATAGTTGTTTAGAGCATTTTTTCCATTTGGCTTTAGATAGCTTTGATTTATTCTGAAAATTCATTGTTCATATATTTTGACCCTTTAGCAACTGCGGAATGACATTTATTCCTATAAATTTGTCTTTCTATGTGTTTGAGAAATGAGGCTATAGTCAGAGATACCCATTGTAAATCCCATTCTCCTCAGTTTTCTGCTTTTCATTCTAATATTTTTTTGCCTTGCAAAAGTGGTCAAGGAATATGAACCAAAAGAGTAGCAAGTTTCACAATCACATAATAGTTGCAAAATATTAATAATAAGAGAAATATAGGTGTTATTTCATCCAATCATCAATTCATCCATCTGTCCATATTCATCTAATGCTTCTTTTTTTTTAAAGACTCTCTTGTATTCTCCTGAGGAAATTAATTTTTTCCAAACTATATGATATTTCTTGAAGGTTGTGTTAGTGGGAATTTTGATAAGTTTAGAGACTTTAAAGATCTCTAAAAGCTTCCAGGGACTTTTAAAATTTATCTTACTATGCAATGAAAGTAACTAGATGAATAAAGTTTTTAAAAAGTGCATGTTCTTGTTTATTTCTAAATCACTTCAGGAGGTGGATGATCTGTCTGTAAAAACATACCTTCAGTCAAGTAATAAAAAAAAATGAAATGCAGAGATGGAAATATATGGTGGAATGGTTCTAATAACCCAATCCCATTCTTTATATTTCCTTTTTGCTTCAGAAGTTCACAGACTGTTGAGAATTACTGCTACCCAAGGGGATGGATCTCTTTCTCTCTCTCTCTCTCTCTCTCTCTCTCTCTCTCTCTCTCTCTCTCTCTCTCTGTCTCTCTCTTCTCTCTCTCTCTGTCTCTCTGTCTCTCTGTCTCTCTCTTTCTCTGTCTCTCTGTCTCTCTCTCTCTCTCTCTCTCTGTCTCTCTCTCTCTGTCTCTCTGTCTCTCTCTCTCTGTCTCTGTCTCTGTCTCTGTCTCTCTCTTTCTCTGTCTCTCTCTCTGTCTCTGTCTCTCTCTCTCTCTCTGTCTCTCTCTCTCTCTCTCTCTCTCTCTCTCTCTCTCTCTCTCTCTCTCTCTCTCTCTCTCTCTCTCTCTCTCTCTCTCTCTTTTGTTTAAATAATATAGATTATACTACACATTTAATTCCCTCATCTATACAATGGAGGGTGAGGAGGATAGGGTACTGATCTTAGAAAAAGTTTACATTTGCATTTCCAGCATTTAATAGATGGGAAGTAGCAAATGAGCCTCTGGAATAGTTTACTCTATAGAGTATTTAATATGAGGGCAAGTTGTAGGGTACATTGCCCCACAAAATCTGCTTGTATAGGATTTTCTGGGACATTGTTGGTTGGCCCAAAATTGTTTGCATAAGCTTTATACTATAGTTAGAAAACCTGAAGCCCTTCCTTTAGGCACAAATACATAGTTGATCCCAGGGGACGTGAACCACTTCTTTCCTTTATGCTTATGCTTTTCTTCATCCATGTCAGGGAAATTTGCAATTCTCAGTACAAAAGAGGGAACTGAACTCATCATTTCATTTGAAATGTAAGATTTTTTTTTTTTAAGTTAGCAAATCTTGGATATATATCTGATAGGATGTAGTAAAAGTAACAGAAGTAATTTATTTGTTAGAAATGTTCTAAAGCAATAATACCATCCAGCAAAGCTATATATTAAAATATTTTAATAGTAATACTAGGGTAATTGAAAAAAGATTAATTAACATAAAAATTTACAACTGGGAAATTGTAAAATAAATAATATGTCTCTAATAAGATTTCATAAAGACATTAAGATGAACAAGTATGATGACTGAATAGAAAGATGGAAATTCCTAAATTAAATAATACAAAGGAGAAAAGTTCTAATAGAATTAAGAATAATTTAATTAGCATTATGTAAAGAAAACTGAATGAGAATAAAAGGAAAAAGAATAAGCTCAGGGAAAGCATTTATCAGACACTTACTTTGTGCCAAGCAATGTGCTAAGTTTGGGAATAAAAGAATATAAGGAATAAAGTAAAAACTCAAAACCAAAAACCTTGCCCCTACCCTCAAGAATCTTATATTTGAATACAAAAGAGAATATATATATATATATATATATATATATATATATATATATGTATTTATGTATGTATATCTTTAACATTGATTATGATTATTCAGTTCTGACACTTTTATATAGATTTTATTTTAGGAATTTTGAATCTTTTTTTTTTTTTGAAGTTGAGGCACAAGGCTTCTGGCAAAAGTCATGTCTTAAGGAAATTTCCTTTGGTTACAGGATAACTATTCACATATGGAATCACCAACGATGGTAAAATAAAAAAAAAAGTTATAAAATTTCTAGAAAGTGTTAAGAATCTCTTACTCCATGGTTAATTTACTTCAATATCTACTGTCACCTCTTGAACAACATTTTCATTTTTTCACTCCTTCCCTAACATTTCCCCTTTCTATTTCAGGGATCATAATAAAATTGGACAATTATTATTAGTTAAAAGGAAAGATAAACCTATTTTTTTCTATTCAACCACTTAACATCTTTGTAAATTTCCAAACAACTATTTCATTTGTCACCCACTACCTATACAAATGACTACCAAATTACTCTTGGTATTTTCCTTAGAAGCAGCAAGGCAAACAGTAGATTGAACACACTAGACTTGGAGTCAAGAAGACCTATTTTAAATCAATTTTAGCAACATTTCAGCTATGTGACACCAGGCAAGTCATTTAACCTCTGCCTTCTTTAATTTTCTCAACTGTAGATTGAGGATGTCACCTACATTACAGAGTTGTTAGTTATAAGGATCAATTGAGAAGTTTATTAAGCACCTATTATAGTACCTGGTATATAGTAGGTGTTTAATAAATGCTTCAAACACACACACACACATACAAACACACACACATATTCTAAATTACTTAAAGGCAGGGTCTGTCTTCAATTTTGTATTTATATTCTCAGTGCTCAGCACAAAATAATTACTTAATGCTTAAGTGATTAAAATATAGGTGTTATTTCATCCAATCATCAATTCATCCATCTGTCCATATTCATCTAATGCTTCTTTTTTTTTAAAGACTCTCTTGTATTCTCCTGAGGAAATTAATTTTTTCCAAACTATATGATATTTCTTGAAGGTTGTGTTAGTGGGAATTTTGATAAGTTTAGAGACTTTAAAGATCTCTAAAAGCTTCCAGGGACTTTTAAAATTTATCTTACTATGCAATGAAAGTAACTAGATGAATAAAGTTTTAAAAAAGTGCATTTTCTTGTTTATTTCTAAATCACTTCAGGAGGTGGATGATCTGTCTGTAAAAACATACCTTCAGTCAAGTAATAAAAAAAAATGAAATGCAGAGATGGAAATATATGGTGGAATGGTTCTAATAACCCAATCCCATTCTTTATATTTCCTTTTTGCTTCAGAAGTTCACAGACTGTTGAGAATTACTGCTACCAAAGGGGATGGATCTCTCTCTCTCTCTCTCTTTCTCTCTCTCTCTCTCTCTCTCTCTCTCTCTCTCTCTCTCTCTCTCTCTCTCTCTCTTCTCTCTCTGTCTGTCTGTCTGTCTGTCTCTCTCTTTCTGTTTCTCTCTGTCTCTCTCTGTCTCGTTCTCTCTGTCGATCTCTCTCTGTCTCTCTCTCTCTCTCTGTCTCTCTCTCTCTCTCTCTCTCTCTCTTTCTCTGTCTCTCTCTCTGTCTCTGTCTCTCTATCTCTCTCTGCCTCTCTCTCTCTCTCTGTTTGTTTCTCTTTCTCTCTCTCTCTCTCTCTTTTGTTTAAATAATATAGATTATACTACACATTTAATTCCCTCATCTATACAATGGAGGGTGAGGAGGATAGGGTACTGATCTTAGAAAAAGTTTACATTTGCATTTCCAGCATTTAATAGATGGGAAGTAACAAATGAGCCTCTGGAATAGTTTACTCTATAGAGTATTTAATATGAGGGCAAGTTGTAGGGTACATTGCCCCACAAAATCTGCTTGTATAGGATTTTCTGGGACATTGTTGGTTGGCCCAAAATTGTTTGCATAAGCTTTATACTATAGTTAGAAAACCTGAAGCCCTTCCTTTAGGCACAAATACATAGTTGATCCCAGGGGACGTGAACCACTTCTTTCCTTTATGCTTATGCTTTTCTTCATCCATGTCAGGGAAATTTGCAATTCTCAGTACAAAAGAGGGAACTGAACTCATCATTTCATTTGAAATGTAAGATTTTTTTTTTTAAGTTAGCAAATCTTGGATATATATCTGATAGGATGTAGTAAAAGTAACAGAAGTAATTTATTTGTTAGAAATGTTCTAAAGCAATAATACCATCCAGCAAAGCTATATATTAAAATATTTTAATAGTAATACTAGGGTAATTGAAAAAAGATTAATTAACATAAAAATTTACAACTGGGAAATTGTAAAATAAATAATACGTCTCTAATAAGATTTCATAAAGACATTAAGATGAACAAGTATGATGACTGAATAGAAAGATGGAAATTCCTAAATTAAATAATACAAAGGAGAAAAGTTCTAATAGAATTAAGAATAATTTAATTAGCATTATATAAAGAAAACTGAATGAGAATAAAAGGAAAAAGAATAAGCTCATGGAAAGCATTTATCAGACACTTACTTTGTGCCAAGCAATGTGCTAAGTTTGGGAATAAAAGAATATAAGGAATAAAGTAAAAACTCAAAACCAAAAACCTTGCCCCTACCCTCAAGAATCTTATATTTGAATACAAAAGAGAATGTATATATGTATATATATATATATGTATTTATGTATATATGAGTTATAATGTATGTGTATTAATGAACATACAAACACATACACATATATACATATATATATATATATACACATGCAAGAATGTATAAATATAATTTATAAAGTATAGACATTTGTTTGTTTATACAAAACAGAGAGTGAATAAGTGGAAGAGGGGGGAAACTCTAGCAAATGGGGGTGAATGGCAAAAGCCTTTTGGTAAAGATGGTAACAGATCTAAAATCTGAATGATGCTAGCATTCTTAAGAGATAGAGATGAGGAAGAACATGATACTTTTGGAGAAAACTGGTGCACACTCAGTAAAAAAAGGAGATGGTGCCTGGATCTTTGAATTTTTGGAGAAAAGTAAAAATATTCAGAGAAACCCTAAAGATTAGATGTGCCCAGTTTATAAAGAGCTTTAAAGGGCAAAGGACTTTATATTTGATCTGAAAAGTAATTGGGATCTATTAAAAACTACTTACACAGAGATTTATAGAGAGGGATTGAAAAAATTAATTATTCATATGTAATGCTAAATTTCTTTTAAAAGTTATTTATTTAACATATTTGAAGAACCTGAAAATAATTAATTGATTACCTTAGGACAACAGCACTGAGGAGTGCAATTTATCTAGATGGATAATGAACTTCAGTGAAGTTTCTACAAGGAAGAGATTTGAATTCTAAAATTTTAATATAAGAAATTGCATATAAAATCAAGATAAATACCTATTCTTACATACTAAGAGAAATGAAAAATGAAGAAAGGCATTTGTGAAAGTAGTTGAAGGTCTGCATATAGTGTCCTTCTCTAGGCCCTATCCTGGACACCAAAATGTAGTGTCCAGAATAGCTCTCTGGAGGATCTTGGAACCAGCCTTGATCTTAGTGGAGGAGTAAAGGAAGCAGGAGAGTCACCACAGTGTGATCAAGGATGGAGTTTCTAATTTCCAGTTCTCTCAGCCCTTAAATACCTCAGTATGATTACATCATTAAAGCACACTAAGTATGTGCCAACTAAAGAACCATTATCTCATAAATCACACTGACTAAGTGCTAACTATAAGCAACCTGCTGTAAGCATTTCTTGCTTCAAATAGAACACAGGTGGTCACACCCTCCCTGACTTCTGAGGAAGGGAGGTGAGAACATCAAGGGGAAATGGGGAGCCAAATCAGATATTGTCAGCTGGTTTCCTCTAGACTGAAGAGTCTTATACCTTACCCAGAGTTCCCCACTATCTATGGCCCTCTATATTTGGGCAAAGGTGAGGGTATTCTTTTATTAGGTTTTATAAAGTAAAATATCTTCCATTGGTTAACTTAAAAGTATAATGGAAATGAAGATGTATACTTTCTTTCATAAAATATTCAAGATAACTTCTGAAAACACTGAGATGAAAGAGGCAGGTCAGCATGTTTGAGAAAACCAGAAAAATAAACAAACAAAAACAAACAAACAAACAAAAAACAGAAATAATGAAAGTAGAAGAGTTTGCTAGGGAAGATGTAGGCTCATCAAGCCTAAACAATTAGTCAAGAGTTTCAAAGGCTATGAGGTTATGAGGTCATTAAGTTCTGTCATAATGATAGTAATTAAAATGAAAAAAAAAATACATGGTAATATTTTATAGTATTAAAAAGTCTGACTAGATTATATAGGAACAATATAATTTTAAAGATAATTCTACTTGTTAATATGAACTATTTCATAAAAGGGTTTGAATAAAGAAATTAATTCTTAAAAATTAAAAAGTAAATTAAATTATGTTAAAATTTTAAAGAGTTAATTTAATGATCTTAATTAAAGTTTTCTAAACTTTTTAAAGCTTATTTCAGGTAGCAGTTCTTTTCTTTAAAAAATATGATTTCCAAGAATTTAATTGACAAAGGAATTTTACAAATGCAAACAGACTCAAAATCTATTATCTCTCAGAGGCATCATGATAGACATCAATCATCTTAAATGTGAAAATGATTGTTTGAAAATTCAGTATAAGTGCAAATTTTTCCACTTAATAGAAATTTATCTAAAATTTTAAAACTGATTTTAACTTCAATAGCTTTTTTTTTAACTTGAAGGCTATTCAAAGTTAATAGCATGATGATGGTCATGTCTTTAAGTCATCCTTTTTTTTTTAAAGAATATTATTTTCTTGACATGATTAATTAACTATATGACAGCGAAAAACCTCAAAATATTAAAGTATTGAATGAATGTTAAATTGCCACGTTTTCATAATAAAGGAAGTGATGTCTGAAGAAAAAATGTATGCAGTCTCATGAAATATTCTATATTTCATCAAAATATCTTTTTTTCCTATTAGATATCTCTTAACTACTGTAGGATTATCTGCACTATTATTTTTAATTACAGTGTTCATGTGCATTACTGTGTTATTTTCCTTCTAATTAGGTTTATTTGAAAGAGCTAATTACATGCTACTTGTTTTCTTCTATTTACTATGCAATTATCACTGATCCTAAGCGAACTGGGAGGCAGAATACACTGGTTAATGAAGACAGCAGAAAATATATAGTTTATTCTTTGGCAACTACAAGGAGAAGGTATTATTCAGTAAACACATAGACTTTTACATTATTCCACTGTTTTCAAAATCATAAAACAAAAACCACCTGACAAATCCTATTGTTGCTGTGGTTCATAAAGTGAAGGCCGATGTATATTACCAATTTCTTTCCTATTAAACTCATCTTGTTACACTGTAGGAATAAGGCAATGAGACATGCTTAATGCTGTATAAACAATGAAAAGGCATTAAGCATCTTCATAATAACAGGAGAACAATAATATATTAAGCTTCTATTTGCATATAGTATCCTGGTGGGCACTTTCTAAATCAAGTTAAATAGATGTGGTCTCTTTTCCCAAGAAGCTTATTACTAAACACAAACAACATGCCTTATAATTTGACAAACAAATATGAAAAGAAATACAGTTTGAGAACCCAAACACGAACTTAATCTTCCACAAAACTGAAAAAACTGCAAAGAAAAGTTCAGTATTTTAAAATGCTTCTCTGTGGTGATCTTAAAAGAAAAAAAAATCTTATTAATGTTATTCCATAACTAATTTTACTAGTAACTCAGAAAGGAAATGAAATGAAAAACATTATGTTAGTATAATGGACATAAAGTTTTGTGTCTTTTGGGTCTTTTCAATCTAGGTAAAACATGATTTATAAAGAAACAAAAATAACCAAGAATCCTGCACCTGAGCAAAGCTTTCAACAATTTTCTTTTCTTTTTTCCATTCAGTTCTAAAATGGAGAGAAGAAAAGCTACCCTCATATACTTGAGTGAGGAATAGAAGATGTGTTTGCCTTGTCAAATACTTCCAGAAAGTCAGCTCTTAGGTAAAAATTGAATCGTTCCTGCAAACCTGGAGTATCTTGATAAATTGAAATGTTTGTTGACTAATGTAATTCCATGTGGGAAGATAAGTATATGAGACACATGTACTACTTTATAATTATGAACATGAGACAAAACAAGATTTCTGGTGACGTGATGGTGGGATAAGGAAAGAATTCTCTAATGTACTCCAAAAGCCCTATCCAAATAACTAGAAAATCGTCTCACAATTGGTTTAGGAGCAGGGAAGCAGCTTATCAGCATAGAATGTCTGTGTCACTGGGATGGGAGAGGAGTAAGATCCAAGTGCAACAGCAGCACCAGTAGCAGCAGTCATTCTCACAAAGGGAAGCCTTTAAGTCCAGGACAATGTACCAGTGAGAGATTACCCTTCTGCAAATGGATAACTCTTTTGGCAAGAGAGCAATTTGAGCAGCACAGCAAAATCCCACCCGAGAGAACTCATTCCCAGCACAAGCCAGCAGTAAAGCCTTAACCCCATTGTTGACCAATAGTGAAGCTCCACCCTGGGCACTCAGCAGCAAGGCCCCAACTATGGATCAGGTCAGCAGCTAACCCCATATCCAGAAGAGGCCAAAAAAAGCTTCCATCTGCCACTAACTACTAATAAAAACCAGAAGGGAAGCCTACTCTCTAGAAAAACCAAGCACCTAAACTCAGGAGCCGAACAAAAGTCAGCATCAAGAACCATATTCCCAGAATAAAAAGCTTGGAACAATGAAGAACAGAACCCAGCTGTCATATAAAAACACCAAATCACAAAAAAAGGAAGAAAAGAATAAACAAGAACCAACAACAACAAAAGAGCTTGATTATTGAAAGTTACTATGGTTATAAGAAGATTCCAGGCATAAACTTAGAAGGGAACAATCATATCAAAATGATTACATAAGAAGACTCAAAAAAAAAAAAAAAACATAATTTGATCTCAGATCCCAAAAGAATTCCTGGACAAGCTTAAAAAGATTCCTCAAAAGTAAATGAGAAAAGTAGAAGAAAAATCAGTAAAAGAAATGAGAGTAATGCAAGAAAATCATGGAAAAAAATGTCAATGGTATGGAAAGCAATAAACAAAATTTTACTGAGAAAAATAACACCGTAAAAATAGGATTAGTCAAATACAAAAAGATATAAAAAACTCACTGAAGAAAATAATTACTTTGCTTAAAATTAGAACTAAACCATTTTAAACAAATGACTGTATAAAACATGAAGATAGAATAAAACAAGAACAAGAAGTAAAAATAAGAATAGAAGAACATGTGAAATTTCTTGTTGGAAAAGTAATTGATCTCAAAAATAAATACAAGAAATAATATAAAAATTATTGAAGAGGGAGAATTCTGAGAATATGGTGGAATAGGTGGGTAAATTTCAAATTATCCAGATTTCCTCCACAAACAGAAAAACAAAAATGCACTTCAGGGCCCAAATAGACTGGTGAAAAATCAAGAAGATGTAGTACAGAACAGGGTCCTCCTGGTAGAACCCAAGAAGATTCAAAGAAAGACCTGAGGTCGGGTATTGATCAGTGTAAAGGGCAAACATCTCCTGCCTAACTGCAGAAACAGCAAGTGATGATTCCTAGGCTGAGCAGGATTTGACAGAAGGTTCAGTAGAAACCATAGACTCTTTTACCTCCTGGACTTTGTGTGGGGCGAGTCTTATTCCAGAAAGATTAAGGGAACCTCAGTTGATTAAGATTATCAGGCCCAGCTATGCTGCAGAGATGTATCCCTGGGTGAGAAGGAACCAGTACCCAGTGAGTACAAAAGCAGTGGGGGCAGGAATGCTGTGGGCTGTGGGCACTTGCAGTAGGGGATAACTCTTGGTCAATATGTAATATTACCTCTTTATCCTATTCCCATCAAGTTATATATCCCTCAATACCTTACCCCTGTTTTATGCTATTGCCTCATTCTCTTGTCTCTTCATAAATTTAGAAGACTTTTATGTCTTTTTACTTTTAATTTCATATATATATATATATATAGTTTTCTTTCATCTCTCTCATTTCACTTTTAAAATCTTTTAAAAATTCTTCTCTGAATTCTTTTTGGGTAGTTGATCATTTGAAATTAATTTTGGGGATGAGAATTTTGCTTTTTTTCTTTTTGTTCAGTATTTTCCTCTGAAAATGTATCATAGTTTGCTATTTTCCCACAATAACTTTCTATGGTTTGTTAGGATTCTTATAAGGTGCTAAGTAAGTGGAATTGAGGAAACAGTGGTCAAATCTAGTTTAGCATTGATTTAATCCTACAATAAATAATGGTTTCCTAATGATATAATTATTGGTGTATACTCAGTGTGGAACATATAGGGAGAAGCTGTCAGAGCCAGAAAGGACAAGCACACTAGAAGCTCTCTGAGGCTGAGACAGATTCATTCCATCGTCCACTTTGTTGTGGCTGGAGGCACAAGCACAAACCTTTGGAATTTGAGGAGATTCAGAAGCCAGAGAAGGCAGTTGGGCAGAATTATGGAAGACAGCAAAGGGGTGACAGATTGTGCTGTGGAGAACACAGAAACCAAGATCCGAAGGCCTCCAGAAAACTAGCATAGCCCCAAAGGAAGGAGACAAAACTTTGAAGGAGACAAAAAAAAAAATTGGACTTTAATACCTGGCTGCACTTGTGATTACTGAACTGAAACTAATACTGCCTTCAGAAGCCCCCAAGAAATCTGCTCTCAGAGAACAATACATTTTAGAGAAGAATATTACAATGGTTGGGTTTTTCCTCCTTTATCCACTCATTAAAAAAAAAAAAAAACAGTTTTGGCATATAATATATAAAATATAAGCATATAAATTATAGTGCTATTATAATTATTTCTAACACTGAGATTATGGGGAATAGTACATCTAGCCTCAAGTTCTTCAGTTCTCCCCTCTGGTCTGGAATGGAAATTAAAACCTTTCCTATCCGGTAAATGTCCATAGTCAACAGCATTCCTCCTCCACTGCTTCTGCATTCATGGAGTGTTTGCTGTATCCTTCTCACTCTGGACTAAATCTAGACAACACAAGTGTGACTATTAGCAGACATTCCCTCAATCTTTCCTGACTCAGATGCCCAACTCCTCACACTGTCTGGTAAATGAAAATGTTTGTGGCTAGGTGCAATGCTACTTTCCAACCCAGACAGACCTAGGGTTCACTGCTTGTTATTTCAGGGGAGGTAATGTGGAGGTTTTTACCTCTCATATAGGTCAAACTTCTATCCTGGTAACTTTCATTTGATTTTCTTCAGTTGTCCTAGGCAACCTGCAAATCTGCTCCAATTCTTGTTTATTTATTTGTTTATTTTTACAATTCTTTGTTTGCCCTAATGTAGTATTTTTTTTTTTTCTTTTTTGGGGGAGAAATTTGAAGAGCTTAGAATTTTCTCACATAACCTCCATCTTCTCAGAATGGTCTCTTCAATTATGTTTTCTTTGGCTTTTTGTCAGTGTTTAATGCCAAAATTGATAGAATTGTACTTATGTGTGTAAAATCTTTCATGCTGAGAGCCAATTTGGCATTTCATTCAATGACAATTTGTATAATTGGTTTTATGAATTAAAAACAACTTTTAATATAACCAAAATCACTTTTATTGAATTGCTTTAACTTATTGCTTAATTATGAAAGTTGTATCAGGATTCCCCGATACTTAGTACATCACCTATATGTGGACAAATAACTTCTTTGTAATTTTGTGTGCTCAATATATTTGAATAGTAAGTCAGAAAATAAAGAACATAAGACATTCAGTAAATTCATTTTCTGTAATTATTGCAGTTACTGAAATCTGCCTCATTCTATATCTTCTCAGAATTTGGGAAGAAGATACCTGCTCTGTGGAAGATTTACCTAGACAACACTCATAGTCAGAATGCAGTATTTACATCATTGGGTTAATTGCTATTGTTTAGAAAATGTTTTTAAGATCAAAGATCTAATGCTGGAAGAGTTTTCAGGTTTATCTATTACAGTCTTCTCATTACATAGATCAGGAAATTAAGGAAGAGAGAAGTTTTGACTTGTCAAATATCTCAAAGCTAGATTTCCCACTATAGCAATGAACACAACCAGGTCTTTTAACTCCAGAGAATTTTTACTAAATCAAATGGCCAATTTGAGAATTTTATTTATGACCATTGTATACAAGATTATTCTCTTCATTTTAAAATAATTTGAACTTTAAAACATGTATAAACATTTGAAAACACGTAACAGAAAAAGAAGATTAATTTACATTTAATATTCCTTTTTTAATATGTAGAATTTTAAAATTTTATCTAAGTTTTCATGTTAGAATCAAAACAGTCTCACTTATTTGTACTCTTTTATGAATTTACTTGAATTTGGTGAAAATTGGTAAGTTGGTAAAATTGGCTTAAAATGTTAATTCGTTTTTTGCATCATTATTGCTACTCTTGATACCACAGACAATTAGCAAAATAAAATAAAATAAAATAAAAGAATAAGAAAAGAAAATAGTGAAGGTGCAGAAAATGTAATAAATAAGCAAGTCAACCAAAACATTTATCCATTGGCCATGTCAGAAATGCATTTTTTTTCCTTTCTGTACCTTTTTTTGGTACTTCTCTATCATGAATTGATAAACCTTTTTTTTTTTTTTTTCTTACCATAGATTTTTAGAATGGCTGTTCATTGTTTCAACTAGAGTTCTAATTTATAAAATTTCTTTTATTTACTTATCTTAGTTTATTTAATTTTATTTTTATTTTGACCTTATTTTGGTATGGGGTGTAAGATGTAGCTGTATACTCAGTTTCTGACATACAAATTTCCAGTTTTCCCAGCAATTTTTGTCAAATAGTGACTTCTAATTCAAGAAGATAGATTTTGGGGTTTATCAAATAGTAGATTGCTAGAAATTTTGATTATTGTGCCATGCGTATCTAAAGTATTCCACTGATCCACCACTCTTAGCCACTACCAAATGGTTTTGAAGAATGCTGCTTTATAATATAGTTTTAGGGTTGGAAATGCTAGATATTATCCTTTGTATATATATTTTTTCATTGATTCCCTTGATATTATTGATCTTTTGTTCTTCCAGATGAATTTTGTTAAATTTTTCTAGTTCTGTGAAGTAATTTTTTGTCAGTTTTATTGGTATGATACTGATCAAATAGATCAATTTTGGAAGAATTGTCATTTTTTTTATATTAGCTCAGCCTAGTGATGCACAATTAATATTTTCCCAATTGTTTAAAACTGACTTTGTGTGAGAAGTTTTTTGTAATTGTGTTCATATAGTTCTTGGGTTTGTCCTGGCAGGTAGAACCCCATGTATTTTATTCTGTCTACAGTAATTTCAAGTGGAACTTCTCTTTCTGTCTCTTGCTAATGGGCTTTGTCAGTAAAATATTAAAATGCTTATGATTTATGTGCATTTATTTTATATCCTGAAACTTTATTAAAACTATGAATTGTTATCAGTAGATTTTTGGATGATCATCATATCATCTGCAAAGAGTGGTGGTTTTATTTCCTCATTGTCTATTCTAATTCCTTTAATTTATTTTTCTTTTCTTATTGTTAAAGCCAGCATTTCCAGTGAAATGTTGAATAATAGTGGTGATAATTGACATCCTTGTTTCAACCCTGTTTCTATTTGGAATGCATCCAGTTTCTCTCTATTACAAAATACAAGTAGAGTTTAGATAGGTACTGCTTATTATTTTAAGGAATGCTTCCTTTATTCATATACTCTCTAGTGTTTTTAATAGGAATGTGTCCTGTATATTGTCAAAAGCATATCCATCATCTGTTGGTTTTTGTTGGCATGATTGATTATGGTAATAGTTTTCTTGATACTGAATCACTCCTGCATACCTAGCATAAATTCCATTTATTCACAGGTATTATCTTGCTGATAAGTTGCTATAATCTCTTTGCTAATATTTTACTTATTTTTTTTTTTGCATCAGTATTCATTAGGGAGATTGGTCTATAATTTTTCTTGTCTGTTTTGACCCATCTTGGTTTAGATAGAAGTGCTATATTTATGTCATACAGAGAATATGACAGTACTCTTTCTTTACTTATTTTTCCAAATAATTTACATAGTATTGGAATAAATTGGTCTTTAAATATTTGGTAGAAGTCACTTGTGAATCCATATGGCCCCAGGAATTTTTTCTTAGGGAGTTCATTAAAGGCTTTTACATTTTTCCCCTTAAAAGGGGCTATTTAATTACTTTATTTCCTCTTCTGTTAAGCTGGGCAATTTATATTTTTGTAAATATTAATCAATTTCTATTAGATTATGAGACGTCACCATAAAGCTGGACAAAATAGCATCTAATTATTGCTTTAATTTCTTTTTCATTGATGGTAAGTTTCATTTTCAATGTTGGTGATTTGTTTTTTCCTTTCCTTTTTCTTATCGAATTAACCAAAGGTTTATCTATTTTGTGAATTTTTTTCATAAAACCAATTCTTAGTGTTATTTATTAGTTCAATAGTTTTATTAATTTCTATTTTATTAACCTCCCCACTGAGTTACAGATTTTTCCAATGTGATATGTATTTGGAAGTTTTAAATTTGTTTCTTTTTCTACCTTTGTTAATTGTGTGCCCAATTCATTGATCTCCTTCTTCTCTATTTTATTCATGTAGCTATTTAGAGATATAAAATTTCCCCTAAGAATTGCTCTGCATTTCATAGGTTTTGGTATGTTGTCTCATTGTTGTCTATCTCTTTCATGAAATTATTGTTTCTGTGATTTGTTGTCTGACCCACTCATCTTTTAGAATTAGATTATTTTATTTCCCATTGTTTTAGTGTCCTTTCCTTTGTCCTTTATAGAATATAAATTTTATTGCATTGTGGTCTAAAAAGGAAGCATTTACTAATTCTGCCTTTTCATGCATTTGATTGTGATACTTTTATATCCTAACATATGGTCAATTTTTGTATAGGTGCCACGTACTGCTGAGAAAAAGATGTATTCCTTTCTGTCCCTATTAAATTTCCTCCACAGATCTATCCTGTCTAGGGTTTCCAAAATCTTATTAACCTCCCTGGTTTCTTTCTCTTGTATATTTTGTGGTTACATTTGTTTGATTCTGGGAGGGGAAGGTTGAGATACTCCACTACAATAGTTTTTTTTTTTTTTTTTTTGTCTACTTCTTCCTGTAACAGGCTTAAAATTTTCTCTAGGAATTTGGCTGTTCTACTATTTGCTACATACACATTTAGTATCGTTACTACTTCATATGGTACCTTTTATCAAGATGTATTTTCTTTTTTTATCTCTTTTAATAAGATCTAATTTTACTTTTGCTTTATCTGAGATTAGAATTGCTACCCCTGCATTTTTTTTTTTTTACTTCAGCTGAAGCATAATAAATTTGGTTCCAGCCTTTTACATTTACTCTGTATGTGTCTCTGTGTTAAATGTGTTTTTGTAAAAAACATATTTTATGATTCTGTTTTTTAATCCACTTGGCTATTTCCTTCCATTTTATGGGTTCATTCACATGAACATTTATGATTTCAAGGTCTGTATTTCTCTCTCACTCTCTTTTTTTTTTTAATAACTTTATATTGACAGAACCCATGCCAGGGTAATTTTTTTACAGCATTATTCCTTGCACTCACTTCTGTTCCGATTTTTCCCCTTCCTCCCTCCACCCTCTCCCCCAGATGGCAAGCAGTCCTTTACATGTTGAATAGGTTACAGTATATCCTAGATACAATATATGTGTGTAGAACCGAACAGTTTTCTTGTTGCACAGGGAGAATTGGATTCAGAAGGTATAAATAACCTGGGAAGAAAAACAAAAATGCAAGCAGTTTATATTCATTTCCCAGTGTTCTTTCTTTGGGTGTAGCTGCTTCTGTCCATCCTTGAATTGAAACTGAATTAGCTCTCTTTAATGAAGAGATCCACTTCCATCAGAATACATCCTCAAACAGTATCATTGTTGAGGTATATAATGATCTCCTGGTTCTGCTCATTTCACTTAGCATCAGTTCATGTAAGTCTCGCCAGTCCTCTCTGTATTCATCCTGCTGGTCATTCCTTAGAGAACAATAATATTCCATAATGTTCATATACCACAATTTACTCAACAATTCTCCAATTGATGGGCATCCTTTCATTTTCCAGCTTCTAGCCACTACAAACAGGGCTGCCACAAACATGTTGGCACATACAGGTCCCTTTCCCTTCTTTAGTATCTCTTTGGGGTATAAGCCCAGTAGAAACACTGCTGGATCAAAGGGTATGCACAGTTTGATAACTTTTTGAGCATAGTTCCGAATGGCTGAATGGCAATTCCATCAATGATGTATCAGTGTCTCTGTTTCCCCACATCCCCTCCAACATTCCACATTATCTTTCCCTGTCACTCTAGACAATCTGACAGGTGTGTAGTGGTATCTCAGAGTTGTCTTAATTTGCATTTCTCTGATTAATAATGATTTGGAGCATATTTTCATATGTTTATAAATAGTTTCAATTTCTTCATCTGAGAATTGTCTGTTCATATCCTTTGACCATTTATCAATTGGAGAATGGTTTGATTTCTTATAAATTAGAATCAATTCCCTATATATTTTGGAAATGAGGCCTTTATCAGAACCTTTGATTGTAAAAATGTTTTCCCAGTTTATTGTTTCCCTTCTAATCTTGTCTGCATTTGTTTGTATTTTTCTATTTTCTCCACTTTACATATTTTTGTTCTCTCTTTCCATTCTGTCCTTAGTTGTGCACTTTTTTTTACCCAACCCAACCACTGCCTTATCTTCTATTAACCCTTCCCTGCTTCTCTTACCTTTTTCCCTAGTGTTCAAAGCTTCTCTCTTCTATATTTCCCCTCCCTTTTCTTTTCCTTTTTCTCCTACTTCTTTATAGGGTTAGATACATTTCTATACCTAACTGAATGATTAAATTATTCTCTCTTAGAGCCAAAACTTATGACATCAAACTTCAGACAATGCTCTCCCTTCTCCTTTCTCTCTCTTGTTTGTATTAGGTATTTTTGCATCTCTTAATGTGAACTTAATGTGATATTGTCCCATAATATCTATCCTCTCTTTTTTCAGTATAGACCTTTTCCTACCCCTCATTGTCTTTTTCTTTGATGTCATTATATCAAAGTCCATTCACAACCACACTCTCAGTCCAAGTGATGCCTCCCTCTTTCTTCCCCAGTGACAGATACAGTTCTTCCAAGTTACATATATTGTTTTCCTATCTATGGATATAAACAGTTTAATCTTTAAATAAATATTTTCCCCTCATTTACCTTTCTCTGCTTCTCTGGCATCTTGTGTTTGTAGATCAAATTTTCAGTCTGGTTCTGTTTTTTTTTGTTTTTTTGTTTTTTTGTTTTTTCCCCAATAGAAATAATTAAATGTTACTTCATTAAAGTTCCATCTCTTCTCCTGAAAGATCATGCTCAGGCTCACTGGGTGGTTAATTCCTGGTTTTAACCCCAGATGCTTTGGGTTCTGAAATATGTTATTCCAGGCCCTCTGATTCTATATTATAAAAGCTGCCAGATTCTGAGTAATCCTTACTGTTGCTCTTTGATATCTGAATAATTTTTGTCTAGCAGCATGTAGTATTTTTTATCTTGAGATTGTAGTTCTAGAGTTTTGCAACAATGTTTCTTGGGTTTTTCCTTGTGGGATCTTTTTTTTTCCCAGAAGTGATCAATAGATTCTTTCAAAGAGTATTTCCCCCCTCTGTTTCTAGAATATTGAGGTAGTTTTCCTTAATGACCTCTTGTAGAATGCTATCCAGGATCTTTTTTTTTTTTTTTTTTTTTTTTGGTAGTGGACTTCAGGTAAGTCAATAATTTTTAAATTGTCTCTTCTGGATTGACTCTTTTGCCAATGGGACATTTCACATTTTCTTCTAAAATAAATTAGCTTGTTTAACTAATTCTTACTGTCTCACAAAGCCATTAGCTTCCATTTCTTGTGCTCTAGTTTTTAATGTGTAATTTTCTTTATTTATCTTTTGTGTCTCTTTTTTTCCATTTGTTTTTTTTTCTTCTGTTTAAATAGTTGTTTTCTTCAGACAATTTTTTCCTTCCTTTTCCAAACTGTTGAGTTTCTCATGCATACCTCTCATTTCTTTTCTCATTTTTTTCCCTACCTCTTTTTTTCCCTTTTGAAGTCTTTTGTGAGCACTTCCAAGAAGCTTCTTTTACCTTGAGACCAATTTATCTCACTCTTTAAGATTTCTTCTTTGGACAGTCTGTCCTTGTCTGAGTTTTTGCTGTCACCATAGTAGCTCTCTATGGTCAAGGATCTTTTCTGTTTCTTGCTCATTTGATTTCCTTTTCTTTTGATAGTGCCTCTGTTTTGCTTATAAAATGAAACTCTGCTTCTAGAGAGGGTGCTGCCCTAAATTTCCTGTGCACCTCTGAACCTTAGCTTTGAGCACACAGGGCCCTTATGTTTGTAGGGGGTAGCTTTGTCTGCTCTTTTTTCCCAGAGTTTGCCTTCTGAGCTGGGACTGATCTGCTACTGAGCCAGGACTGAGGGTCTGACTTGCTGATTTGCAGCTTTCCCAGAATCTATCTGACCTGGGCTGAACACCCTTTTCACCCCAGTGAGACTGACCTTTCTTAATTTTTTTTTTCAGTCTATCTTAACCTGGAAGGTTTGGTTTCATGTAGTCTTTGAGAGAAATTGGGAGAGTCTGAGCAGCTCCCTCCTCCATCTTGGCTCCAACCCCAAAACATTCAATATATGATAGTCTTGCTTAGTCTTCAATTCCTTTTTTCTAAATGATTGAACTGCCTCCATCTGATTTATTACAGTATTTTTTTTAAAGACATATGGTTTTTAGCTGGTTCTTGGTAGTAGTAAGGATTCCATTCTATATGTGAATATATGATTTTACAACTCAAACTATGATTATTTCTTTGAACATATGTATACATTAGAGTTTACTTTTATAATTTTCTTCTTAGCTATTTCATTTGTGTTTTTTTTCTTATAATTAACTTTTGATGTGTTTTTATTTTTCTTTTTATTTATGTAATCCTTATTTTAAAAAATCTATCCTTTTTGAGTTTTACTTGCAAATGCAATTTTTTCTTAGTTTATTTTAGGATTGCTTTAAGCTATTTTATTTATTCATTATTACAGATTTAGTTCCTGAATTGGAGTCTTTTGGTAGGATTAGGCTCTGCCCTGATTTGCACTTTTAAACATGGTTGTAGGTATTCATTGAAAAAACTCAGCTTTCCAGAATGACTCATCCCTAAGGGTTTTAGGCTATTTCAAATTTCACTTTTTAGCTTTCTATTCCATTGGAGATTAAGGCTTCACACTGTCTTGATACATTCACTTCCTTGTAATGGTTAACAATATTTCTTTTTTTCCCCCTTATTTACAGTTGAAAAATGAGTATTCAGCCATCCTTGGAAAAAAAATCATTGCTAGTATAAAATGCCTACTGGCCAAAGAAACCTATAAAGAAAGACATCTAAGTTATCTTGATACAAACAAAAGAAAGCCTCAGAAGACTGGCCTGTATTGTCAGCAACTTCTGGAAGTCAAGTATCCAAAAAAAAAAAAGGATGGGGATTCTTCAGGACAATACATATTAGGATCACAGTTGTGTTCATTTTGAACATGCGTGGAATTTTAGATTACAACAGTTATGAGTGAGTTATTGCCATGAAGGAATGCCAAAGTTCAGGATATGACCAGGGCTATTAATTCATAGCACACATCAGGCAATACAAAATATTGCTATTTATTATTGGGTATATTTATTAGTAAACAAAACTTGGCATGTGAGTACCCTATTACTTGTTATAATACATCTTAAAAACACCAAAAAAAAGCAGAAACAAAAACAAAAAAACAAGGTTAGTAGTAGAGCAGTTAATATAATTAAATGATACAATTTGCAAAATAAGAAGCCATTAAATGACTGTAAATGGAATATGGAGAGGAATAATTATGCATAGTCACATGACATTGTATTCATATCTTTGTAGTTCTTTAAAATAACAGCCTTTTTTCTCTTGCCTTTCACAAGAGAATGTTTATTGTTTCAAGCAAATGATTTCTTCCTATCCTTTTATATGTCATAATTTAAAATATCCCAATTCATGACTTCTTATCTTTTTTTTCCTTTATGACTCAGTTTTTATTTTAATTTTTAATATTTCACATATTCAAATAAAGATAAATGAAATGAAAAAATATAGAAAACAATAAATATAAAACTTTTCTTTACCCTGTATTGGCAAATTTTAATTTTTTTTTAATCCTTGAAGTTCTTTATTTGATTTGTTTTTAATTATAGCTTAATCGTATTGTGAAAGAAAATATAAGGAAAAAAAAAAACAATAAAGAAAAAGTCCACTATGTTTCAATCTACATTTAGATTTCATCCATTTTTTGTTTTTTGTTTTTTGCAGATGAATAGCATTTTTCATCAGAGGTACTTCAGAATTGTCCTGATCTTTGTATTTTGGAGAATAGTAATCCATTTACAACTGATCATTTTACAATATTGTTGCTACTGTATTTGCTATTCTTCTTATTATACTCTTTCATTTTGCATCAGGTCATGGAAATCTTTCCATGATTTTCGAAAGCATCCTGCTTATGATTTCTTACAGCAAATTAATGTTCAATCACAATTATATACATCAACTTGTTCAGCCATTGCCCAATTGTTGGGGATTCCCATATTTTCAATTCTTAGCTACCACAAAAATTGATGCTATAAATATTTTTGTAAATATAAGGACTTTGTCTTAAAAAAAGAATCTTTTGGGAATACAGATTGAATAGTGATATTGCTGGGTCAAAGGATATGGACATTTTGGTTGCCCTTTGGACATAGTTCCAAATTGCTTTCCATAATGGTTGTGTTGGTTCATAACTCTACCAACAGAGAATTAGTGTTCTAATTTTCTCACATCCCCTCCAATAATTATCATTTTCCTTTTTGCTCACATTTAGCCAATCAGAAAAATGTGAATTGTACCTCAAAGTTGTTTTAATTTGTGGTTCTCAAGTCAATAGTTATTTAGAGCATTTTTTCATATTAATATAGATATCTTTGATTTCTTTAACTGAAAACTGTGTTTATATCCTTTCATCACTTAGCAATTGGGGAATAATTCATATTCTTGTAAATTTGAATCAGTAATCTATATATTCAATAGATAAAGCCTTTTTCAAAAAATCTGCAAATTCCCTTCCTCTCCCAGCTTTCTGTTTTCCTTCTAATCTTGGTTACATTGTACAAAAACTTTTTTTAATTTCTAGAAACCAAAATTAACAATTTATATCCCACAATGCTTTCAATCTCTTTCTTGGTAATATACTCTTATTCATCGATTCAAATGGTAAATGATTTCATGCTCCCCTAATTTGCTTATGGCATCAACTTTAATATCTAATCTTGTTCTATGGTGTGAGATTCATTTTCTACTTTTTATAAAAGAGAGAATGGAAAGAAGGAAGGGGAATGAATGAAAGGAGAAATGATAGAAGGAAGATAGATGGGAAGGTATAAAGGAGCAAAGGAATAAAGGAATGAAAAAAGGAAGGTTGGGGAGGAAAAAAGTAAAAGAAAAAAAGAAGGCAGGAAGACAGAGGAAAAAGAAAAAAAAAGGAGAAAAAAGCAGAAAGGAAAAAGAAAGGTGGAAATGGGCAAAGGAAGAAAAAAAAGAAAGGATGAAGGAGTGAAGAGAAGAAAATGAGAAGGGAGAGAGAAATGGAGGAATGCAGGGAAGGAGAAGACAAAGATGGAAGAAGGGGAAAAATACTTCATTTTTTTTTAGGCTAGCAAAGTTATGACATTAAAACATATGCGTGATTTCTTCACATTATTTGCATTTTAAAAATCATAAATTTTATACAAATACATACAAACTTTACTTTGCTTCTATTTTTATAGGCATATTGAATGCTATACCTGAAAGAAAACTATTCTAATCTCAACATTTTTGAAATGTGGACACTGAAAATAAGAGAAATATAAAAATTACTCAAGATTATATAAGCAAATAATAATGACAGTTATTATAATCTTTGATACCATATAAAAATACTTTCCAAATAAGACTTATGCAGTAAATTAAGACAACTCTGAGATACCACTACCTGTCAGATTGGCTAAGATGACAAGAAAAAGTAATGATGAATGTTGGAGGGGATGCAGGAAAACTGGGACACTGATGCATTCTTGGTGGAGTTGTGAACGAATCCAACCATTCTGGAGAGCAATCTGGAATTATGCCCAAAAAGTTATCAAACTGTGCATACCCTTTGATCCAGCAGTGCTACTACTGGGCTTATACCCCAAAGAGATACTAAAGAAGGGAAAGGGATCTATATGTGCCAAAATGTTTGTGGCAGCCCTGTTTGTAGTGGCTAGAAACTGGAAATTGAATGGATGCCCATCAATTGGAGAATGGCTGGGTAAATTGTGGTATATGAATGTTATGGAATATTATTGTTCTGTAAGAAATGACCAGCAGGATGAATACAGAGAGGCTTGGCGAGACTTATATGAACTGATGCTAAGTGAAATGAGCAGAACCAGGAGATCATTATACATTTCGACAATGATATTGTATGAGGATGTATTCTGATGGAAGTGGATTTCTTTGACAAAGAGACCTAACTGAGTTTCAATTGATAAATGATGGACAGAAGCAGCTCACCCAAAGAAAAAATACTGGGAAACGAATGTGAACTATTTGCATTTTTGTTTTTCTTCCTGGGTTATTTTTACCTTCTGAATCCAATTCTCCCTGTGCAATAAGAGAACTGTTCGGTTCTGCAAACATATACTGTATCTAGGATATACTGCAACATATCTAACATATATAGCCATCTAGGGGAGCTTGCCATCTAGGGGAGAGGGTGGAGGAAGGGAGGGGAAAAATCGGAACAGAAACGAGTGCAAGGGATAGTGTTGTAAAAAAATTACCCTGCCATGGATTCTGTCAATATAAAGTTATTATTAAATAAAATAAAATAAAATATTTTTTAAAAAAAGACTTATGCAGTAGATAGTACAGATATTTCCATTTTGTTAAGAGAAAAATGATCCTGTGTTATGTGCCTATTTTCATAAGTCTACTAGGAAGATCAGGTAAGTGCTTGAACATAGGTTTTCTCCTGAACTTCATAGAAAGCTGTATTACCCCATTTTTCCTAATTTTGTTTGCAACAGTAATTTAAAGCTTTCCTCCAAATATCTGAAGAACTTCATATAAAAAGCTATTGTACTGAATGTACATTTCCACAAAGAAATAATCTATTGATTCAATAAATGATAATGGATAGCATCTAAAAATTCATCATTCCATTAAGCCTACCCCATTCTAGATGGGGATATCTTTCATAGATATCTTTCAAAATTTCAAAGTTAATGAAAGGTCACATTAATTTTTGAAGTCATTGTGCCTATCCATATTGCAAAAAGGCAACACAATGGGTGGTGGAAAGATATGTTGTGAAAACAGATTCAGGTTAAATTAGTTGTAGTGTTTAGAAGAATAGTTTTGCTTTAATTTGATTCTGTATGGGGTTTTTTGTCTTTTTTTTTTTTTTTTTAAGACTTAATACTTGTGTTGATTGCCTGCTTTTTCAGAGTAATTACAAAGTAATTTCCTTTGAAAAGTGTCTGTTTATATCACAAGTAGCAGCAGGTACTGTGTAATTCATACTCAACATTTCTTTCAGAGATGCCTCTGGAAAAAGTTAACTAAATATTTTTTAAAAGAAAAAAGCCAACCAATCCATTAAAAAAAAAAAAAAAAACTTCGCCAAAAGCAAAATTTTGAATATTAATAGATTGAATTATTATTCTTCCCATCCCCTCTCCCCCAATCTTCCTTTTAAGTGAAGCACACTCATTAGACCTATCTGAAGAACTACTTTATTCCTATGATTATATTTTTAATAGCTTTTTATTTACAACTACATGCATAAGTAATTTTTCAGCATTGATGGTTGCAAATCCTTCTGTTCCAACTTTTTCCCTCTTTCGCCCCACCTTTTCCCCCAGATGGCAGGTTGACGAATACATGTTAAATATCTTAAAATATAAGTAAAATACAATATATGTATACATGTTCAAATAGTTATTTTGCTGTATAAAAAGAATTGGACTTTGAAATAGTGTACAATTAGCCTGTGAAGGAAATGAAAAATGCAAATGGACAAAAATAGAGGGATTGGGAATTCTAGGTAGTGGTTCATGGTCATCTCCCAGACTTCTTTCTCTGGGTGTACCTGGTTCAGTTCATTATGGCTCTATTAGAACTGATTTGGTTTATCTCATTGTTAAAGTGGGCCATGTCCATCAGAATTGATCACCATATATGTTGAAGTAAACTGCTCATTTTACTCAGCATCAGTTCATGTAACTCTCTCCAGGCCTTTCTGAAATCATCCTTTTGGTCATTTCTTACGGAACGATAATATTCCATAATATCCATATACCACAATTTATTCAACCATTCTCCAGCTGATGGGCATCTACTCAGTTTCCAGTTTCTGGCCACTATAAAGAGGGCTGCCATGAACATTTTTGCATATATAGGTTTCTTTCCCTTTTTAAAAATCTCTTTGGTAACACTCCTGGGTCAAAGTGTATGCACAATTTGATAGCTTTTTGAGCATAGTTCCAAACTGCTCTCCAGAATGGCTGGATGTATTCACAATTCTACCAACAATGTATCAATGTCCCAATTTTCCCACATCCCCTCCAACATTCCCCATTATCTTTCCCTGTCATTCTAGCCAATCTGACAGATGTGCAGTGGTATCTCAGAGCTGTCTTAATGTGCATTTCTCTGATTAATAATGACATGGAACATCTTTTCATATGGCTAGAAGTAGTTTCAATTTATTCATATAAGAATTGTCTGTTCATATCCTTTGACCATTTATCAATTGGAGAATGGCTTTATTTCTTATAAATTAAAGTCAATTCTCTATATATTTTGGAAATGAGGCTTTTATCAGAACCTTTGACTATAAAAATGTTTTCCCAGTTTATTGTTTCCCTTCTAATCTTGTCTGCATTAGTTTTGTTTGTACAAAAACTTTTCAATTTGATATAATCAATTTTTTCTATTTTGTGATCAATAATGATCTCTGCTTCTTCTTTTGTCATAAATTCCTTCCTCTTCCACAGATCTGAGAGGTAAACTATACTATGCTCTTCCAATTTATTTATAATCTCATTGTTTATGCCTAAATCACATACCCATTTTGACCTTATTTTGGTTTATGGTGTTAAGTGTGGGTCAATGCCTAGTTTCTGCTATAGTAGTTTCCAATTTTCCCACCAATTTTTGTCAAACAGTGAGTTCTTATCCCAAAAGCTGTGGTCTTTGGATTTGTCAAACACTAGATTATTCAAGTTATTGGCTGTTTTGCCCTTTGAACCTAACCTATTCCATTGATCAACTAATCTATTTCTTAACCAATAGCAAATAGTTTTGGTAACTGCTGCTTTATAGTATAATTTTAGATCTGATACAACTGGGCCACCTTCATTTGAATTTGTTTTCATTAATTCTTTTGAAATTCTTGACCTTTTGGTTTTTCCATATGAACTTTATGGTTATTTTTTCTAGGCCATTAAAAAAGATTTTGGGGGAATCTGATTGATATAATGCTAAATAAGTAGATTAGTTTAAGCAGTATTGTCATCTTTATTATATTTGCTCACCCAATCCAAGAACATTTAATATTTTTCCAATTGGTCAGAACTGACTTTATTTGCATGGAAAGAGTTTTGTAGTTTTGCTCATAAACTTTCTGATTTTTCCCTTGACAGATAGATTCCTAAAATTGTATACTGTCAGTTATTTTAAATGGAATTTCTCTTTGTAACTCTAACTGTTTTATTTTGTTAGTGAAATATAAGAATGCTGATGACTTATGTGGGTTTATTTTGTATCCTATAACCTTGCTAAAGGTGTGATTGTTTCTTATACCTTTTTAGTAGAATCTCTGGGGTTCTCTAAGTATACCATTATATCATCAGCAAAGAGTGATAGTTTGGTTTCCTCATTGATTATTCATATTTCTTTATTCTCTTTCTCAGTTCTTATTGCCAAAGCTATTATTTCTAATACAATATTAAATAGTAACGGTGATACTGGGCAGCCTTGTTTCACTCCTGATCTTATTGGGAATGGTTGCAGTTTGTCCCCATTACATATGATGCTGACTGCTGGTTTTAAATAGATGCTACTGATTATTTTAAGGAAAAGTCCATTTATTCCTATACTCTCAAGTGTTTTTAATATATTGGATTTTAGCAAATGATTTTTCTGCATCTATTGAGATGATCATATGGTTTTTGTTCATTTAGTTATACAAATAGTTTTCCTAATATGGAACCGGCCATTGCATTCCTGTTATAAATCCTACTTTGTCATGATGTATTATACTGAGGATGATTATCTGTAATCTTTTTGCTAATATCTTCTTTAAGATTTTATTCAATATTCATTATTCATTATTCATTAGGGAGATTGGTTTATAATTTTCTTTCTCTGTTTTCAACCTACCTGGTTTAGGTATCAGTACCATGTCTGTGTCATAAAAGGATTCCCTCTTTTTTCAAATAATTTATATAACACTGGAGCTAATTGTTCTTTAAATATTTGGTAGAATTCACATGTAAATCATTCTGGTCCTGGGGATTTTTTCTTAGAAGGCTGTGGATATTAGTGGCCCAGCAGGGAATAGCCCTGCAGGGACCGAAAGTGTCCCTGTTCAGGGAAGCAGGGTGGCACTGTGAAAGTTATATTGCCCCAGGCCAAGCCCCCCACTGTGCAGATTAAAGGTTGCCCTAGGCTGTGCCCCCCCTGCATTGCAGATTTGTATCTGCTCTGACAAAAGCCCCTTACTGATGGATGTGGCTGCAGGGCTGTGTTACATGTCTGCCTTAGTTAATTCCGATTTGGGGTGTTTATAGCCAGATCTTGTCAGGTTCTGGTGTTTTTTAGAGTACCCTCTGTTTTAGGCTTTAATTTCTCTGCCAGTTTACTGCTTTGTAATCAAGGCAGAGCAGTTAGCCTATAGCAGAGTCGTCTCTATAACTTTTCTTGCCACAGGGATCACTCCCGCCCCTGGTCTGCTCAGGACACTAGTCTCTCCTATCTCTCTACCCAGGCTGGTCTGTTCCCACCACTCAGGACAAACAGGATCTGGCAATCTTCCAGATTATCTTTGGCTGGTAAATTGTGTGCTTCTAATCATCATGAATTTTACCAGTCAAGTGCTATTTTTGAGGATGAATTTAATAGTTGATTGTGACAGCATGAGAGAAGCTTAGAAAGTCCCGTGTGCCTTCTCTGCCATCTTGGCTCTGCCTCCCATGATTATATTTCAAAGAATGGATTAATATAAACTATTTCTTTTTTTTTTTCTTTCTTTTTCTTCCTGTCCTTTTTCTGAAGGGGAAAAAAAAAAAACACCTCTAAATCCTAAGAAGAAGAACAATTTCATATTAAGTATATGGATTATAGTAATAAAGAACCTAAAGTATAATTTTATGATTTCATACGTTCTTACCCTACCTACTACTGTTGCACAAATCTCAAGAGAATATGCTTTGATTTGGCTATATTTATGATTTAAAATTCTAGCCTTTTCCAATGCTCATCTCAAGCATTACTTCTTACATGAATCCTTGAGGTTTCAATCAAGTGCTCTAGAAATATTTGTATCTACTTTGTATTTATTTGAATCTCCTTATTTTTTCACGTATTTGCCCCAAAAGAATACTTTATTTTAATTTTAATATTTTAAACAACATACCCAGCATATATCAGATGATGGGAAAAATTAAGTAGTTTCTCAACCTAAACCATCAACAACAAACATTTTTTGCTAATAAAACAATCTTTCACTGTGTATCTGGAGATACACTCTATCTTACTCTGTTCTTACTCTATCTCAGTAATTATCATATACAATAAGCAGTTCCTAAATAGACAATCTGCTTATCATTCCCAATACATTTATTCCTTAATAAATTCATACAACTTATATTCGTATGTTGCATAATGTCTCAAGAGGGATGCAAAGTGATGCTATATGTAATTTACTCCAACAAAGAATGTTATTTTAGGCAATTATCCCACAAAGTGATAATTGAGCATATTTTTGGTTATTATTTGCATGGTCATTATAACCTTGATTAACAAGGGAATTTGTCATTATACATATGTATAGTCAGCATTTTAGAAAGAGAAGTTTCAGCAACGGTGAATCATCTAGTAATTCTCTCTTTATGGTACTTTATATTTTGCAACTTACCTTTGTTTGGTTGGTTGATCTTTCTTCTCAAAGAAGACCAAAATTACATCTCTAAGTTAGAATCAAGTTATAGTGTATCCCATTGCTCCTGATAAGATTAGGAGGAGTTCAGAATGATGTGTAACAGATCAGACACAAATCATAATTATTTGGAATGGATTCTCCAAATTTGTGCATCTCACATTTATGTTGAGCTGCCATAATTTTATTTTGCTCATAGAGCACAGCACCCTTTGATGTACCACACAATGCTGGGTATTCTTTTATCAGGGTCACCCATGTCATTCAATCAATTCCAAGTTTCTTCAAAGAGACCTTGAAATGTTCTCATTTTGCACCTTCTGATTACCATGTGAGCACCTTTCTTGCATGAACTCTTTGGAAAATAGTTTTTTAGGCAAGGATACTTTTGGCATTTAAATAATGTGGCTAGTCAATCAGAGTTACATTCTGCAAAAATATCTCAAGAGGGATTCAAGATCATACTACATATAACTGACTCCAAGAAGCAACGTAACTCCTTCCTCCAAAGTTAGCAATAATTAAGCATATTTGGGATTTTTATCTGTATGACCATTATGAAAGTTTGAATTTTTGGCAGTTTGCTCAAGAAAGGACCTCAGTATCTAGTACTTCAGATCTTCATATAATCTTCAGAATCTTCCTAAGATAATTCAAGTGGAAGCAATTCAGTTTTTTGCTGTGTCCCTGTTATATTGCTCAAGTTTCACAGGCATAAAACAATGAAGTCAGCACAATAGTTCTGTAGGTCTTCAGTTTGGTAAGATCAGAATCCTTCAGTCACCCAAATATTTAGTTGGCTTTGGCAATGCATCATCAACATGTACATGCCTAGAAAGTATACTGTAAGAGTAAGTGCACTCATCCATAATATTCAAAACTTCATTTGCTGTAACTAAAGGATGGCATGGTCCTGACTGGTAGAGCACTTAGGTTTTCTTGATGTTAATTATTAGACCAAAATTAGTACAAGCAATAGAAAATTGAACCATATGCTGATACAAACTTTGTCAGACTCCTGTGTAGAATTCATTGAATGAACAGATGAATATGAGAGTCTCTGACAATAACATGAAATTATTTAAATAGATATATCAGAGAATTTCTACAGTAATAGTCCTAATGTAATCAGTAAAGGGTTGAGGTAGTGGTAGCATATATTACAGGCTCTGACAAATGAGAAACTGATCTAACCTGACCATTATATAGACTAATACTGCCATGCCAATTTTTTCATTGCTGAGAAACAGAACACAAATCTATGTTGCAGTCTGATCATACTGTATGAAGCTTTCATTTTACGTGCGTTAATAATGTGCTATAACTTACTAAGAGAATTCAATATTAAGTGATCCTTGTTTATATCATAAACAATATTTAGGTCAATGAAAGATATCTTGTATAGTAATCTCAAGACAGTCATCAATATCAGAATTACAAAAATAAACAAACAAAAAACTACAGTGGAGTTGTTTAGTTAATTCTCATTCATCAAATATATGAGAATTTATTTGATCTGTGGTATATCAAAATACATTAATAGTTAAAAAAATCTCTTAAAATGACTTTGCTGTGTTATTCAAAAAATAGAGAAATTATTTTTGGTTTGGAAAAATGTTAATGAACCCTTTCACTAATGTTGTATTTAATTAAACAGTCTTTTTATGGAACAGAATATATCTAGTAAAAAAGAAATAAAAGAGACTGTTATGGAAAAAAAATCAGCCAATGGTTAAAATTATTGAATTTTATTAATTTTTAAAACTATTAGGTGGTGTTCACAGTTTGTATGTATTTGTATTATTGGAACTAGAATTTCCATGAGAATAATATTCATGTAATGAGTTGATTTAAATTATTCTAAGTGTGTTATCAGAAATATTGCACCTAATAAAATCATGACATAATTGATTTTATATGGTGGTGAATTGGGAAATCATATAACTGATGTTATTTAAGAATCATGTGAAACATAAACCTGTAACCAAATGTCTTCCAACACTAACTTTTCCAGTTAACCAAAGGGTAGATATAAGTAGGCTGCAATAGGGCACTGATGGATGACATGTTATGTGAGAATTTCAAAGTACTCAACTACACTTATAAAAAAAGAGAGCCAAGCCAAGAAGAAAAAATGAGAGATATTAGATATACTACACTTTGAGAGATATATTGGGGTCCTCAAATAGCAAGCTGAAAGCCTCTCTTAATTGAATCAATTACAAATAAAGAATTTATTGCACAGAAATGAAATGCATATATATGTATATGTATACATATATATATATATATATATATATATACATACACACACACACATATATACATATATACATACAAACATGCAGGATTATATAAAGTACTGAGTTCCACCCCTGACTTCTATTAAGAAGATATTCTCTATCCTGATATATTTTCTAGACAACAATGTTAATTTGATTGAGTTATAAAACTAATCAATCAACAAATATGATGTGTAAACAGAATTGTTGACATCCTGCTGGTCAAATATATTTGATTTAAGTAAGAGGAAAAACATGATTGACTAAGCAATTAGTCACGTTTCTTATATTCTTATATTTTAAAATTTTCAGCAATTTTCCAGAATGTCCAGACCATTGGTGGCATATTTAATTTTTGCATAAAGGAATCAAATTCTAGTCAAGTACTAGGTAGAGAGAATTACTCTTTAATGAGGAAGAGAATTATGTCTATGTGTCTCTATCTGTCTATCTCTCTTTCTCTCCCTCTTTTTGTTCCCCTTCATCTCTCTCCCTGTTTCTCTGTCTCTTTGTTTCTCTCTCTCTCTGTCTCTGTCTCTTTTTCTCTTTCTTTCTCCCCCCTCCCTTTTTCTCCCTCTCTCTGTCTCTGTTTCTCTGTTTCTTTCCCCATTCCCCTTTTTGCTATATTTGTTACTTCTCCCTCTCTCCATCTCTTTCTTTTTTCTTCCTGCTTTACTTAAATTTTATTGAAGATATTGGACTAATAGAAGACACAATACTTAGGAACAGACAACAACTATTCTCAGAACAAACATTGGTTCACATGTATGTGATGATGCAGAAAAGCTATATGAGTGAGGAAGCAGTTTCAGGGATTGTGACAGAGAGTTCAAATTATGGAGGTAAAAATAGTGATTATTTAAAACCATCAGAGAGCTAAAATTAAAGGTAACTTCATGAACACATATGGGCTTCTTGAAATCGCTGGAGGAAATAGGACAATATTGAAGAAAATGAAGCTAAAGAATGTAAAAGAATACCATTGTTAAGATTTACAATTTACTCTTGTGTTTTATGTGTTCACTACAATTGTGCTGCACTAATTTTGACTTAAAGATGTAGCTCAGTACTCCTAGAAATCTTGTATTTATAGAGGAAGTTGGTCTGCTTGATTGAGGAATGGGGTAAGGGGGAAGAGAGGAAGAGGGTGTAATTTTATACTGACTATTTTTACTATACTACCTTAGTAAATAACATCACTAAAAACTAATTAATGTTACTGATTGATAATTAGTAGGAATGATAAAATTACTAGAAACATAGCTGCTCCAGAAATGCTCCTGATTAAGAGGAGCAATTAACTTTATCAATACAAATGGGATTTTAGGAAGTAGCTTCAGTGGGGTGTTAACAGAAACAATATATTTTCTTTTTGCAATTTCATAGGAGGAAGCCTTACTCAAATTTATTTTGATTAATGAGCATGACCTTACTGGATGTAACAGAACTTTATTAAAAAAAAAAAAAAAGTAGTAAATCTAGTGTTAAAATCTAGATTTCATCATAGGAACCTACTTACAGGATCATGGGCAAATCACACAACTATTTTAGCTTTAGTACCTCACATGTGGACCCAGGAGGTAAAAAGGGGCTTGTCCTCTGAGGCAAGAGGTTGTGTCTGGGAGGAGTTGAAAGAACTGCTATAGATTTCTTGAGATGTCAAGAGGTGTGTTCTCTTGCTAGATCTCCTCCTGAGATGCAACGCTAACTCCAGAAATCTCCCTTCTGGGGTTCCATCTACATAGTTCTGAATGAACTGAGCACAGTGCAATCCCAGAAGAGAAGCAGCATAAATAGACAGCCTTGAGCAGAACTCACTCTCTTGTACTCTTGCTTCCTGCTACTCCCACTGAGAGAATGACTGAATAAATACAGAATGTTTGCACCGCCTGGTCAGTCTGTCTTGTGTGATCCGGGTTTGAACCTGAAAGCAGGTGAGCTGGCCTAGTAGTGGCCACTGAAAGGTGGGCATATAGATCAGGTAGTGGGCTGGGACAAAGAACATGAAGAACAAGAACAGCAACAACAACACAGAAGATTATCATAATGATGATTTCATAGAATAGTGGAAATAGCAGTCACAGAATCAGAAGTAAGTTGGAATCCCAATTCTGTCACTAACTAATTTTGTGCTCTTAGTAAAATAATATGTGAAGTTTAGCCCTAAACTTCTTCATCAGACTTTATCAAAATACCTTACTTTGTTTATGACAATGAATTTACTTCTTTGCATTTTTGAAACTCAATTAAAGATGGATGATGTTTCATAAAAGCACTTTGAGAAACAGATCTTATTATTATATATTTTTTCCAATATCTCTTCTGAAATAGTTTTCTTCACCAGTGCATAATGTATTAAAATTTTGGTTGCTAAAAAACTCTAATTGATTTTCATCATTCCTCACAGTTCAATATAAATAATTTGTTATATGGGGTTTAGGATAATAAAATTGATGACTTCAGTAGTGTTCCCTCCCTCCCCCCAGTTTATAACATGTTAACTTTAATAACTGATATCACATACTTGATAACACATACACGTATGACATAGCCAGCAATTGAAGATTAGTATAAGGGACCCATTGGAGAAATAAGGCAAAATTAGAGATTCTTACTATTTTTGGATTGTCTAAAATACAATTTTGTTTGTTTGATTTTTTAATTTATAATTAGATAGATCCACTATTCATTTTCCCTCATGAAATTTGTTGTGTTACTGTTCTAGGGGGCATTAGGGAAAATGTTCAAGAATGACTTTTATTCACACAGAGAGGGGAAGCCTGAAGCTGGAGCCACTGGCCATCATTCTTCCTTTCTGAGATTGGGATATGAGGCTAGAATTATATATGTCTATTCTGTTAAATATTATTAGTCTAGGAAAGGGGTCCTCAAACTTATTAAATAGGGGGCCAGTTCACTGTCCCTCAGATTGTTGGAAGGCCGGACTATAGTAAAAACAAAAACTTTGTTTTGTGGGCTTTTAAATAAAGAAACTTCATAGCCTTGGGTGAGGGGGATAAATGTCCTCAGCTGCTGCATCTGGTCCATGGGTCGTAGTTTGAGGACCCCTGGATATTATTGGGTTCAAGCCAACTTTTGTTGATGCAATTTGTGGGAAAGTAGGAACCCAAATTTTATATCTAGGATTTGACCTATTTTCCACTAATAAATGAAGTCAAAATGAATACACATAACAAATAGAAAGGAAAATGCATTAATCCAAATTGGTAGCAAAAGAGGAATCAAAGCAGATATGAGAAAATATAGCAGATAATGAGTACTCCTCTCATATCTTCCAAGAGTCTTTTGTTTTCCCTAGCAAAATGATGTAGATTGATCTCTTGCATGTTATTCCTCAAATCTGGAAGTCAGAAGAGCAATGAAGATACTTTGAAACTTGAATAATTCCAATGGAGCCTGAAGAAAACTTGGGAATCAAATGACTTTTTTTTTTTTTTTTATCCTGAACTGTGAACTATGATTCTGTCACTCTAGAGCTTTCATTGAGGGGCTCCTGCAGAACACAAGCCCAAGAATATTTCCTTGAACCCAAGAGAAATAGTGACTACTCACACAAGTGAAATAGAACACAAGGCCTGTCCTAGAAGAGTCTCTGATTTGTTTCTTTTTGTGTTGGATTTTCATCGTTTATTAAACTTAGGAGAGCAGAATCAATAGTTTTAGTACTACAATGTTCTATCTAAGCACAGAGGAGAGGTAGCAGCTCAGATCCACAGCAAATTTCTTCAAATATGGGTAGTATCAAAACTATCATATAGAGGGAATAATTCAGGCCCTCATAGTAGCAGCCACAAAGTGAAGTAGATCCACTGTTAGGATATAAGGGACAGTGGGGACAAAGAAGTTCATTAATTCTGGAGCGAATGGAAGAATGAAAAGCAGGAAAGAGAATTAGGCCTCAGTGATAGTAGGTAATACTGGCCATGGGCGCAGATGCAGGCTTCTTTGTCAGTAGAGAGTAAAATATCAGTTCTTCCACTAGATGTGGAAGACAAATGACAGAACAGTAGATATCAGTATGTGCAAAGCCAAAAAAAAAAAAAAAGCCTTCTTTTTATTCCTTATAGTTGTGTAAAACCAGTTGGTCCTTTCATGCTGGAGCTAGTCCAGTACTTAGTAATCACTGTATAATTCTTTCTCAGGTGGAAAATGGGTGGATAGAATGTTTAGGATTGCTTTCTGGTTACAAGAAAAACAAACATGTATTTTCAAAATCTATTAAAGAAGGTTAGCAATTTTTCATAGAATTCTCATGATTTTGTACTGTTCCTTCTCTGGGTCTTTAAGGGAAGGTATGTTCCTACTAGTAACTTTCTTCCAAGTTATTTTTCAGTCATATTGTACTCTCTGTAACCCCACTTGGGCTTTTCGTGGAAAAGATATTGAGGAGAACTGAGGCAAGCAGAGTTAAATGACTTTCCTAGGATCTTATAGTATTAATCTTATACTAATAATCTTATTATACTAGAGGTGAACTCAAGAAAAGGAGTCTTCCTGATTCTAAGCCTGGTGCTGAGACCAGTCTCATGGACTAGGGAATAAGACCTGTGCAAGTTGTTCAGGGTAAATGTTCCAGACATGATGAAGATCAGTGACTATTCAGGAATTATTATCTTTAGTTTTGATGCTGCTTTTTACTGTTACCTTTTTAGATTGAAAAACCTAATAAGAATAGGAAGATTGAACATCATCTACCAAATGAAACCATTTGTGTAGAAGTGGTAGATTAGAAGAAAGACTTAACATCATCTACCAAATGAAAGTATTTGGGTAGATTCTTCCTGAGATTTCTTTAAATTCAGACATGTCTTCAGAAAAATGCTTTATTTTTTGTTTTTTTATCATTGATGTTGTTAGTTTTAGTTTTACTTTTAGTGAAACCTATACTAGGCCAAAGATGACCACTATTAGATCTGAAATAATTTAAGTGCTTAAAATTTCACAGAATATCTTAAAGGCTATACAAAGAGGATTTTAATAGGTTTATCTAACCCATTCTCTGTTCAAGATAGGCTAATTTACTTTACTACTTAAAAGGTACTTAATACATCCTCCTTGGAATCTTAATAGGTAAAGGTGATTAGGACTTTGCTTCCTGAGGGCAAAAGAGCCATTTGGGGTCCTCAAACTAAGGCCCTCGGGCCAGATGCAGCGGCAAAGTTTCTTTATCCACAAAAACAAAGTTTTTGTTTTTACTATAGTCTGGTCCTCCCGCAGTCTGAGGGACAGTGAACTGGCCCCCTGTTTAAAAAGTTTGAAGACTCTGTTGGAATTAGCTACTCAAATCAGGCTAGGAATGTATATTTACTGAGTTAATTCAAACTGTCCTAAATAATTATCCTAGTTGAATAACCTTCTTTTATTAGGGCTAAGTAATACTTTGACTGACTTACAAATGGATCATTTTTGTACTAGTATTGTACCTAAGCTTCAGAAAGGCAGGGCAGGGCAAGTAAGAAAAAAAAAAAAAAAGAAAAGAAAAGAATATAAAGGAAGGGAAATTTCTTGGTGTTTTCTTATCTAAAGAATATAGACCTGTAGGAGTAACAACCATTGTACCTGGGAAACTGTGCTTCCTTCTTTTCCTTTACATGTTGCGCTTGTCCAGTACATTTTAGATATTGTATTTTCAGTGACATATTTCTGCTTGTCTTCTTGCTTAAGGTTCATTTTAATGTTCTCCCATATGGATCAGCCTATGTTATTGTGGTCAACAATATTCTGACAAGTGATGTGTCAAATTCCTTATTTAAATTATGATATGGCATTTTGCCTCCCCCTGAAAAATTGTTTTCAGTTGAACTGAAAACTCCAATCTTACTAAATGAACATAGTGCAGATGACAGTATCTACTGTAATTTGAAACTTGGAGAATTGTACCTAAGTAAGCAAAGATATTCCAATTAGAAAATGAAATATATTTCAAGGGAAATAGCTGAAAGACCATCATTTTAAATCTAGACTGGACAAAATACTAAAAGGAATATTGTAATGTGAGCATTGAATTGGCAAGAGAATGTGGTTGACAACTTAATAAGTCCTATCATCTCCAATTTAACGATCCTGTACAGGAGACAACTTCATCTACAGAATAGGAAAAAAAGATAGAAAAAAATAATAATAATAGGCTAAGTCAGGCCACACACATAGAAACCAGCCTGGAGGTAAGACTAATTCACAGATTTAGAGTGTAAAAATATTAGAATAAGGAAAATATATTTGAAGATACTGCTTTTTTTATGTTTTTATCATTGAAATTTAATTCATTCTACCTATTTCAAGTATAATCTCCTCTTCTCTTATTTTGGCATTTTCTTTTGTTTGGGATCTTCAAAGTAGAGAAAAGAAGTCTAATGGATAGAAGAGCCACTATTCCTTAATAATGTAAGGTGTTATTCAACTGAGTATTGGGGAAAAAAATTAGCTCTTAAGTACAGCTAGCTGCCATAGTATATAGAATGCTGGAGGAGGAGTCAAGAAGATTACTGTTCCTGAATTCAAATCTGGCCTCTGGTATTATATGTGTGACACTGGGAAAGTCACTTAATCCTGTTTGTCTACACTTCCCCATCTGTGAAATGATCTAGAGAAGAAATGGCAAACCATTTCAGTATCTTTGCCAAGAAAACCTCAGATGGGGTCACGAAGAGTCTTATATAACTGAACAACAATAACCATAACGAACATAACAGCAACAAAACAGCAAGATGAACAAACAGCTTCCTGCTTTTTCTGCTAACCAGGTCTTAGGGGAAATTTGCAGAGAAATGTATAAAAATTGTCCGGTGGGCAAAAGAGACACATTTTGGAATTCTCTCAACTTTACTATTTGGTATAGTAGAGAAAGTTTCAAGAGTAAGAAGACTTGGGTTTTCTTATTCTATCCTTTCTTCACTCTTCACCTCATGGCAGAGTAATACATAAATGGAAAACTTATTCTATCTTTCACACATTGATATATATTTACTTATCTTTTGTCATATCATAGTAAAGATGAATGTTAATAATAAAATAACTAGCATTGCTATAGTGCTTTAAGGTTTTCAAGGCACTTTACATATATTACATCATTGATTCTCACACTAACTCTGTGGTTTAGATGCTATTATCCTAATTTTACAGGTGAAGAAAGTGCAACAGATAGAGGTTAAATAAATTGTCCAGGATCACATAGCTAATAAGTATCTGAGGCTGGATTTGATCTCTAGTATTCCTGGGTCCAGATCCATTTCTTCAGTCATTGTCATGCCTAAATATTCATTTCTCTGCTATCTTAACTGTCTTTGGAATTGTGGAAAAGGAAAAATAAAAGTGGGAGTATCATATTTATGGATGTTGGAGGGAGAACAATAAGATGTAATATGTAAAATACTTTGCAAGTACTAAAGAGAATCTTATGAAACTGTGAACTATTATGACTAACTTCTCAGTGTCATTATGAAATTACTGTATAAACCTAATAGAGCTAGGGAACACTCATCAATAAAGGCATGTTTTATTATCCTGATTGCTTCCCTCAGATATTACAAAATTGTAAAACATATAGAAAATGTTGGAATGTGCATCAGAAGATTGATTCATTAAAAAAAATTAAAAATGGCAAATTTTATTTAATTTCTATTCATGTCAATCAGATGGCATGCAATTCTTAGACAGAAAGCTATTGCCATGATAAATTCATATTAATATTTTCTGCATTTGACTCAACAAGGGTTGGTGTACACAAATTAAAGAGAAAATATAAACTAGGGAAAATATTTCCCAGCTGAATGTTCATGGGTTTATTGAGAATAATTCACTGAATTGCATATTGATTAGAAGAGTGATAATATTCTAAGCTAGAGTTAGCAAAAATTATCAATGATACCCCCCCAAAAAAATCTTTGAAATGATTAAAGCACCTTTGTGCAAGAAAAATATGTCATTTTTTGGGGTGGGAATGCAGGAATGGAAAAGAAGAAAGTGTTAATCTTTCATAAATTCTGGTGTCTATAAATATCATAAAACTTAATTTGAAGATAATGTCTCCTTTTTTAAACTTCCAATAAAGTATACTGATGAATAATCTGCATTATGAGACATGGGCATGTATATGTTTTCAATAATTTTAGAATAAAAAAAAAGGATGCACAAAATTCTAATGCCAAATGGGGGAAAGGTATGTTAAATTTTTATGTTTTGGTTATGTATATTGATTCCCTAAAATTATTATCCATGTATATTCAAATGCAATAAAGTAGTTATAAAAGTTCTAGCCCATTTTCCTGTCAAAGTCTTTATTTCTTTTAAAATACAAAGGAAATTAGTCTCTTTAAGACATTATGTGACTGGACTGTTAAACCCATTCCAATGGTCTATCAGCTCATTTGATTTTTAGCATCTCTAAAATCCTTGCTTTGAATGTTCCCAAGTAGCTTTTCTAAAACTGAAATTAGTGAATTGTCACCCATGCACACACATATAGATAGATAGATAGATAGATAGATAGATAGATATCTAGATTAAATTAATCTATATATATCCATAATATATATCTATATGTATATATGTATGTGTGTGAATGTGTATACACATACACACACATACATATATACATATAGATATATATCTAGATATGTAAATATCTAGACATATATCTATATGAACATATTTATATAAAATTGAAGGAAACAAACAAAATATATAGGCCTACAATTTGAGGAAACTTCAAAGTTCTTTGATCAAATTTCTTAACATGACCCACACTGTGATGCTGCTTTCACATTAACATATTCAAATTTAAGGGTTGGGTTGTAATAAATAGAAAGCTATGCTGGCTTTCAAGAACTATGTAATTGTCTTTCTGATAAAGTATGTGTGTTCAAGAAAATGGAAATTTTTTGTTACTTATTTAAAGATCAAAGACACAGGCTAAAGTCATTTATTAAAGTGATAAGAAACAAGTTCAAATCTTTCTAGACAAACATAAGTCACTTTGGAAGGTACCTTAGATTTCTACATTATACTTACAAATTTGAGTCAAAAACATTACAAATTTAAGTCAAAAACATATTTGTAGTTAGAATTGGCTAAAATAAACATGCCACAAAATATTCATTCTTATAATTTTAATAAATACTGTTTAAATTATTATGAGAAATACTCTATTCTAAGTCTCTTTACAGATTGTTAAACACTTTGCAAATACTATCTTATTCTATCCTCAAATTCTGTATTCTCTACTACATTTATTTTATCCTTTTTATAAGAGAGAGGTTGTGTTATAGCCAAGACCATACAGCTAGTCACTGTCTCAGGCAGCCAGATTTCTAAATTTAAATCCTTCATATTTTCTCTCTCCCCTTTCTACCCCTGGAAGGTAGAATTTGAGCCCAGTCTTTTGACTGACTGTTCAGCAGGTTTGTACTATTCCACATTACCTTATCATGTTTATCATCAAGAACTTTAAAATCTAGAAGGGTAATAAAGGCATGTACAAAAATTACATATACTCATATACATATAGTACATATGTATATACCACATAATATATTCTTCATGTGTGTAAGTGTATATATGTTTATATACATACATAAATATGTGTATATATATTTAGTATATTTCATAATGTCACAAGTGAATAAGGGCCATATAAACCAGGTATAAACTGCCCTTCTACTGGCAGCTTGTTCAGGAAATGTTTGAGGTTGCACTGGAATTGACTCAACACTGACAAAATAATAGGATTTTGATAAGGAATTATGGGCATTGGAACAAATATGAAATGTCCATATTAAAAATAAATAACTTAAATATGTAATGAAAGGAAAGGATGAACCACTAATCAGAGTGAAGATTAAATTTATAAACATAGAGCAGAAAACTTTAAAAGTCAAATTCGAGATAAAAAGCTCTTTAATGAGAAGTAACCAAAGAAAAAAGTTTCAGGCATATTGTCTGCTTCTACCATATGGTCATGAGGAAACTCAGTGAAATATAAGGACAACTAATAAGTACTGTTCTTAAACCTCTTTTTTACTGAAGTAAATAATCACATTCTATTTATTTCAAACAGAGATAATTTCATCCTCCTGGAGAACTCCCATTGACTTCAAACAGAGCACCAAGCATGAAGAGAGAATAATGATATTACTTTTTATTTTATTTTATTTTTACAAGCACTGTGGAATAGGTAAGAGTCTTGGTTTAGGATTTAGGAATATGAGAATTTGACTCTAACCTCATATGTTTGCTATCTAAATAGGTAAATTCCTATCCTTGGAATCATCATTTGTTTTTCTTAGCTTCAATTTTCTTATCTATAATGGGCAGTAATAATACTCATAGTATAGACCTTATGCAGTTTTTCTGAAGGTTAAGTTAAATAAATTATGTAAAATATTACCAAACAATTTAATAAACATGTAATTTTCAATGGATATTAATGTTGTATAGCACCCAAAATATGTCATTGACACTAATCATGCAGCTACAGTATACATAAAAAGTGAATGATTAATAATGGAACTCTCCAAAAGCACTCTTCTCAACTCTAACGTGGAGCACACATTTGGAGATATATGTAGGGTGTGATCATTATGAAGGTATTTTTTTTCAGGGTAAGGAATGACCAAAAAAACAAATACACAAACTGAAAGGACCTTTTCTAGAGGGCCAGAACTCTGAAAAAGGTATATATGAATCAAGGACAACAAGGTGCTTATAATTAAGCACCTACTCAGTGTGAGATAATGGTTCTCTAAATATATAGTTAATTTAATATGGTGATGTAATGATTGTACATGCTTAATGTGTTGTAGTGATGTAATAGTACTGAGGTATTTAAGGGTTTCAGACACAGAAGAACACTCTCAGTCACCGACACAGAAAAAACTCAATACTCCAGATTCCAGCCTCCAGCCTCCCGACTCCATTTTTGACTAGTCTTGTGGTAGCCTCCTGCATCCTTCACCCCTCCACTAAGACCAAGGACTCAGGCTGATTCTGAGGTCTTCCAGAGAGCTAGTCCAGATATTATATTTGAGACACTGAAAGTAGCACACTATATTTTGAGGCTCTGGACTTAAGAACCTATACTCAGCAGTTTGATTGATGCAATTATAAGATCAGTGGAGGAGTCCCTTGACCTGAAAATAGGGTTATAAAAATAGACAAATAGGAAACTATGGTAAGGGTTAAACTAATCATTTTCATTTTTCAGCTGAAATGGGGCAAATTCTAAGAATAGAGCCTCCCCTACCCCAAGGGAAGCATGTAAAATGCATAGTTAAATTAACAAAGAAGCAAGATTTGTTGATAACTTGGAAGCAGATTACTGGACTTTTAACTATATTAGAGTTCACATTTCCTTGGCTATCTAAGGAAGAAAATTAGAGCCAGATATGTAGGAGCTAGTGGGAGAGCAACTAATTGAATATTATGAAGTTATGGGTCCTGATTCAATTTCTGAGGAAACATTCCTTATGTACAATATAATGCAATTAGCTTTAAAGAATCCCACAAGTTCTTTAAAAAAAAAAAAAAAAAAAAAAAAGGAAAAGTTTTAAGATGGATAGCCAGACAAGGAAATGTGAAGAGAAAGAGCAGGAGGGGGATGGTACTGACAACACAGCTGGAGCACATAGCAAGTTAGACCAAATTAAGTATCTTAAGTACCATGCTGATAAGTTTGAAGAGTGTGATGCTTCTCACTTTCACAGCTCAGGCTGGTGCCCTTATGGCATTTCCCTCTTCTGATGCTGCCCTCTCAATTTTGCTTTCTTTGGTGCAGGAATATTGAGGACTGGGAAGGGCAGTGATACCATAACCACCACTCATCAAGCAGCTTTTTCCATCTCCTATGACACTATATAAATATAGAAAAGGAACTAGAGATGGAAAGGGGATTGTACCAGAAAAAGGGAAAAGTAGAGACAAAAAGAAGGAAATCACATCTCACAAATATGCAAAGAAAACCTATTGTAACTGAGGGAAAGAAGAGAGGAGGATGAACATTGTGTGAACCTTACTCTCATCAGCCTTGGATCAAACAGAAAATATTAGACATATTTGTTTTAAAGAGAAATGTCTCTTTATTGAAAAGTGGGAGGGGAAAATCAAAAAGGGAAAGGGTAGGATAAATAGAAGGGAATACAGAAATAATAAGCGAAAAGTATAAGAAAGAGTACAGATCTAGGGGGAGGGATTCAAAAGGAAGAGGACAGCTTGAGCAAGTGGTGCCCATAAGTTAAATACTGGGCAGGGGGCTAAAGGGAAAGAGAAGAGAAAAATGTAATATGGGGATTATAAGATGGCAGGAAATACAGAATTAGTAGTTTTAATTGTAAATGTGAATGGGGTGAACTCTCCCATAAAATGTAAACAGATAGCAGACTTGATTAAGAGACAGAATTCTACAATATGCTGTTTACAGGAAATATATTTAAAGCAGATTGATACAAACAGAATAAGGGCAAAAGGCTAAAGCAGAATCTATTATGTTTCAGGTGAACTGAAAAAAGCAGGGGTAGCCATCCTGATCTCAGATCAAGCAAAAGCAAAATTTGATCTAATTAAAAGAGACAAAACTATATCTTGCTAAAGGGTACTATAGATAATGAAGCAATATCAATATTATACATATTGCACCAAGTGGTATAGTATCTAAATTCCTAAAGGAGAAATTAAGAGAAGTGTAAGAAGAAAATAGACAGCAAAATGATAACAATAGGAGATCTCAAACTTGCACTCTCAAAATTAGATAAATCAAACCACAAAATAAATAAGAAAGAAATTAAAGATTAAATAGAATCCTAGAAAAGTTAGCTATGATCGATCTTTGGAAAAAACTGAATGGAGGCAGAAAGGAGTATACTTTCTTCTCAGCAGTTCATAAAACTTATACAAAAATTGACCATATATTAGGACATAGAAACCTCAAAATCAATTACAGAAAGGCAGAAATAGTAAATGCATTCTTTTCAGATAATTAGGCAATAAAAACTATATTCAATAAAAAGCCAGGGGAAAACAGACCAAAAAACAATTGGAAACTAAATAATCTCATCCTAAAAAATGAATGGGTAAAACAGCAAATTATAGAGACAATTAATAATTTTATCCAAGAGAATAACATGAATGAGAAAACATATCAAAATTTGTGGGATGCAGCCAAAGCAGTAATAAGGGGAAATTTTATATCTCTAGAGGTTTATGTGCATAAAATAGAGAAATGTGCCAAATATGGACTAAGCACCTGCATGCAGCTTGACTGACTCCATTGTAAATTCAGTAGAGAAGTCCCTGAGATACCAGATCTAAAATTATATTATAAAGCAGCAGTTACTAAAACCATCTGGTATTAGCTAAGAAATAGTTGATCAATGGAATAGGTTAGGTTCAAAGGACAAAACAGCCAATAACTTTAATAATATAGTGTTTGACAAACTCAAAGACCCCAGTTTTGGGGATAAGAATGCATTATTTGACAAAAATTGCTGGGAAAATTGGAAATTAGTATGGCAGAAACTAGGCATTGACCCACACTTAACACCATACACCAAGATAAGGTCAAAATGGGTTCATGACCTAGGCATAAAGAATGAGATTATAAATAAATTGGAAGAGCATAGGATAGTTTACCTCTCAGACCTGTAGAAGAGGGAGGAATTTATGACCAAAGAAGAACTAGAGATCACTATTGACCACAAAATAGAAAATTTTGATCATATCAAATTGAAAAGTTTTTGTACAAACAAAACAAATGCAGACAAGATTAGAAGAGAGACACTAAACTGGGAAAACATTTTTACAATCAAAGGTTCTGATAAAGGCCTCATTTCCAAAATATATAGAGAATTGACTCTAATTTATAAGAAATCAAACCATTCTCCAATTGATAAATGGTCAAAGGATATGAACAGACAATTTTCAGACAAAGAAATTAAAACTATTTATAGCCATATGAAATATGCTCCAAATCATTATTAATCAGAGAAATGCAAATTAAGAAAACTCTGAGATACCACTACACACCTGTCAGATTGGCTAGAGTGACAGGGAAAGATAATGCGGAATATTGGAGGGGATATGGGAAAACAGGGACACTGATACATTGTTGGTGGAATTGTGAACATATCCAGCTATTCTGGAGAACAATTTGGAACTATGCTCAAAAAGTTATCAAACTGTGCATACCCTTTGATCCAGCAGTGTTTCTACTGGACTTATACCCCAAAGAGATATTAAAGAAGGGAAAGGGACCTGTATGTGCCAAAATGTTTGTGGCAGCCCTGTTTGTAGTGGCTAGAAGCTGGAAAATGAATGGATGCCCATCAATTGGAGAATGGTTGAGGAAATTGTGGTATATGAATGTTATGGAATATTATTGTTCTGTAAGAAATGGCCAGCAGCATGAATACAGAGAGGACTGGCAAGACTTATATGAACTGATGTGAAATGAGCAGAACCAGGAGATCATTATATACCTCAACAACGATACTGTTTGAAGTTGTATTCTAATGGAAGTGGATCTCTTTGATAAAGAGAGCTAATTCAGTTTCAATTGATAAAGGATGGACAGAAGCAGCTACCCTCAAAGAAAAAACACTGAGAAATGAATATAAACTGCTTGCATTTCTGTTTTTCTTCTCGGGTTATTTATACCTTCTGAATCCAATTCTCCCTGTGCAACAAGAGAATTGTTGGGTTCTGCACACATATATTGTATATAGGATATACTATAACCTATTTAACATATAATGGACTGCTTGCCATCTGGGGGAGGGAGTAGAGGGAAGGAGGGGAAAAATTGGAACAGAAGTGAGTGCAAGGGATAATGCTGTAAAAAATTATCCTGGCATGGGTTCTGTCAATAAAAAGTTAAAAAAAAATAAAAAACATTAAAATTAAAAGAGAGAGAGAGAGAGAGAGAGAGAGAGAGAGAGAGAGAGAGAGAGAGAAGTCCCTGAGATCCAGAAATAAGGTGAGTATAAAAATAGATGAGCAGAAAACTTTGATAAGGGCCAAAATAGTCACTTTTTTTTTCTAGCTGAAATAGGGCAAATACCAAGAAAAGGGCCTCCTCCACCCCAAGAGGAATGCGAAGAAAGCATCGTTGGGTTAATGAAGAGCCAAGGTTTGTTGGAAACTTGGGCTCATATCCATGGACTTTTAGAAATATTAGCATGCATGTGCTCTTGGTTCTCTAAGGAAGAAGGATTAGACCCAGACTAGGAAAATAGTAGAGCAACTATTTAAATATTATGAAAATAATGGTCCTGATAAAGCAGTCAAAAGGTTTGGAAAATTAGATCTTAAGTACCATAAACACAGTGAGACAATGAAGTGTGAGGAGAAAGAGGAAGAGGAGGATGGGACTAACAACATAGCTGAAGGGCATGGCCAGTCAGACCAAGTTGAGTATCATGCCCTGCCCCTGCCTTGTGTTTCACCTCTCTTTGCACCTGAGGAGTCTCTTGACTTTCCTCCTTCAATTTAGCCTTCATAGATGGAGGGAGAATGAGAAATGGGAAGGGCAGTGACACATTACCACTGCCCATACAGAAGCCCTGCCCACCACCTATGACTTGATTACAAAAGATGCTAATTAAAGCCAAAGAGGAAGGGCAGGATATATCTTATTTGAGAATAAAAACATATGCTGTAATTGAAGAATTTAACTCTTCAGGTCAAGAAAAAAGAAGATACACTCCTTTTAATCTAGAAATAATCAAGGATCTAAAAAAAGGCCTGCACTCTTTATGGATCTATATAATCTTATGTTAAGATGTTATTAGAGAATTTGACTTTTAAAGTTTTAACCCCTAATGATTGGAAATCTATAGCAAGGACATGTTTAGAACCTGGGGGGAAAAAAAAAAACAAAAAAAACAAAACTTGTTGTGGCTTTCTGAGTATAGTGAACTCTGTAGGATACAAGCCCAATGAAATAGGTTACCTGGAGTAACTATATCAATCACCTTTGATCAACTAACTGGTTTAGGTCCTTATGGAGACACTTTAGCACAGATCAATTTCTTTATTGTAGCATATGAACAAATTGCTGCTGATGCTATTAAAGTATGGGGCACCCTCCCAGGAAGACAAGATAGAGGGGAAGCCTTAGCAAAAATAGCACAAGGTCCAAATGAACCCTTTGCTGATTTTGTGGGATGTCTGCAGACAGGTGTAATATGAGCCATTGGTGAAAATTTAGCAATAGAAATTATGATAAGACAATTGGCTAAAGTAGAAGAATTATACTAGGACTATACAAGGATGCTCCTTTAGAGGAGATCATAAGATGCTGTGCCATAATGAGCATACCCAGGCTCTGATGTAGACTTCTCAAGATCTGAACCTGGGAAGACAGGGTCCCTTTTGGCAAGGGACTTCCAGAGAGACTCATCAATGCTTTCAATATGGTAAAGTAAGGCATCTGAAAGTTTAATGTTGGCATCAAGACAGAGTGAGAAAACAGGGTGGGAGAACAAGACCAAAAACCGCATGTCCAAAATGCAACAGAGGCTTTCATTAGGCATCAGAATATAGATTGATTCAGGGAAACAGGATGGGGGGGGGGGGGCAGCCCCAGGGCCCAAAACAAAACAAAATATTTGGGGGCATGATAGCAGCCAATGCTACACCTAGAAAGTCTTTAGAAGTTCAGTACTCAGACATGACCAATCAGCCAAGAAGCAATCTGATGGGAGAAAGGGATTACAATTGGGGAAAATAGAGATGTATGCAGCTGGGACTACAGAGATATGCCCTGGAGAGGTGAAATCTGTTTCTCTCTAGCTTTTAGATCCTTTGCCTCCAAGCACAGTGGGCTTGACCATTTCAACTCCTGAGAGTGCTTACAAAACAGTGTCCATCCATATACTGATGTGGAAAACTGGGAATGTGTAGCTAATATCCCAGTCACTAATGCAGGTAGACAATGTGTGACTTATCAACCAGGAGAAGTAGTAGTATCAGGTTTACTGATACAGACTCCTGATAGGCAATTTGGTGATATTTGCCCAGATTTTGACTCCCAACAACAGAATCCAGTAATATTCTGGACTGCAGCTGTTACAGTTGAACATCCTATGCTCACTATCTATGTAAATGGCATACCACTGGAAGGATTAGTAGACACCGGTGCAGATTGTACAGTCATTAGAGATGCCAGCTGGCCCACTCACTGGCCAAAGATTAAGGCAAACACCTACATGTTTGGTGTAGGAGGATCAATGGCAGCTGAAGTTAGTGCTACCCTTTTGAAATGGACATCTGAAGGTGAAACAGGAGTTTTTACTCCTTTTATAATTGAAAAGATTTCCATCACTCTGTGGGGAAAAGGCATCTTACAACAGTTAGAATTACAAATGAGTACTTTGGCTTTTTAGGCAGGGCTGCTATTGAAGGCCTGCCAACATTCTCACCTGTTCCCATTCAATGCAAAACTGATACACCAGTGTGGGTGGAACAGTGACCCTTAGTAAGTGACAAAATTCAGGCTTTATTAGATATAGTACAGGAGCAACTTGACCAAGGACACTTACAACCTTCTCTAAGCCCTTGGAATTCCCGTGTATTTGTTGTAAAAAAGAAATCTGGAAAATGGAGCATGTTGACTGATTTATGAAAGGTAAATGAACAGATGGAAATTATGGGAACTCTTCAGCCTGGACTTCCATCTTCTACTCAATTGCCTAGAGAATGGCCTCTTTGGGTTATAGACATTAAAGATTGTTTCTATTCTGTTCCTCTAGATAAGGAGTATATGAAAAGATTTGCCTTTTTAGTGCCCAGTGTTAATTTAGCTGAGCCTTTTAAAAGATATAAATGGACTTTTTCCACAGGGAATGAAAAATAGCCCTACTATGTGCCAAATGTATGTGACTGCTGCTCTTACTCCAGTAAGAAAAGCATTTCCAAAGGTTATGTTGTTACATTACATGAATGATATCTTGGGGTGCGCACCTAAGGAGCAAATGTTAGAAGCATGTCTCCAAAAGACCATAGAAACATGAAGGAATTAAAAATTGCATATAGATTCACAAAAAAAAAAAAAAATTCAAAGACACGCTCCTTTTCAATATTTAGGATATAAAGTATATCCCAATGTGCTTACAGTACAAAAACTTTCTTTAAAAACAGAGAAGTTGAACACCTTAAATGACTTTCAGAAATTGATAGGAGATATCCAATGGATATGTCCAGTGTTGGGCTTAACTATCCTTCAATTACAACTGTCATATGACATTTCAAGAGGAGACAGTGCTTTAAACTCACCATTCCAGCTTACAAAAGAAGCTCAAGAGGCTTTGAGAGAAGTTGAACTGGCTTTATCCAATGTGGTTGAAAGAGTTACTCAATAACCCTTGGAAATATCAGTTTTTGCTACAAAAGACGCACCCACAGCAGTCCATCTAGGAGACAGTGTAATAGAGTGGGTGAACCTTCCAGCACAATGAGAACAAAACCTTACTCCTTACCCAGTGCTTGTGGCTAGAATTTTATTAAAGGCTATTAAGTGAGCAGAACAATTATCCTGGATAAGATCTGACAAGATATACATCTTTTATACCAATGCACAAATTAATGTATGAGGTGAAATTATCCGAGAGTGGCAAATTTTATTGGCCTCAGCTCCACCTTTTACACATGGGTCTCCATTAAAGATAACCAGACTATTACATAATTGGCCATGGATTCTTGAAGAAAAGATTTCTAAGTTTCCTCTTAAAGGACCAATTATCTTTACAGATGCATCCAAACATAATATTTGTACTGTATACTCTTGTGACAACTATAAAGAGAGTAGTCAAAACTCCTTTTCAGTCCCCTCAGGAGAATGAATTGTATGCAATCATGCTAGCTCTCACTTATTTGTTATCCAGGAAATATAAAGATAATATCTGATTCAGTCTATTCAGTAGGTATGGTACAAAGAATTGCCAAAGCCCAAATAAAATTTGAAGCTTCCAATATATATCAGTCCTTTAAGGAACTTCAAGAGCAAGTGAGAAAGCATCCAGGTAAGATTTATATTTTGAATATCCACTCTAATAGTTTACTTCCAAGTCCTATTTTTTATGGAAATTCAAAGGCAAGTAATCTTCTAACCATCTTTATTTCAGGCAGCCTAGAATCTCATTCTAAATATCATCAGGCTGCTCCAGCTTTACACTTGCAATTTGGGATAACAAAAGAAGTAGCTACAAGCATAGTAAAAGATATACAGCTCGTTTTCCTTTCCATGCTTCTATATTTTCTCCAGGGAAGAATCCTCGTGTTTTGACACCCAGTGAAATTTGAAAATGGATGTGGCCCATTATAAATCTTTTGGTCATCTATCTTTTATCCACCTTGTATTAGACACTTTTTCAGGATTAACTTTTGCAATACTAGCGGCAAAAGAGCCTGCCCGAGTAGTCACTGAATTCCTTATACAAGCTTTTGCAATTGAGTGTGCCACAAGTAATAAAAACAGACAATGAACCTGCATATACTTCTAAACACTTTGAGCACTTTTGTGTGCAGTATCAGATTTCACATAACACTGTCATACCTTTTAATCCTCAAGGACAGGACATAGTAGAGGAGAAACAGAGACATAAAGATTTTCCTCCAAAAATAAAAGAAAGGGCGAGCCACAGGTAACCTTAGAGAACTTCTAAATTTAGCTTTTTATACAATTAACTTTTAGATTTTTTATTAAGATGCACTGGCTCTGGCAGACAAGTTTTATAACCCACAGGAAGGGCAGTGTCCAGTGGAAGCAGCTCCACTATCTTTAGATAATCACCAGGTGATGTGGAAAATGGTGAATGGAAGGAACCAGATAGGTTAACTGCTTGGGGGAAAGGGTTTGCTTGTATCTCTACAGATGGAGAAGGAATCAGATGGGTGCCATAAAGCTGTATTCACCTTGTCCATCAGAGAGAGATGGAGATGACCCTTGAAATGATGGAGAAGACCCAAGAAACATTGGGTGGTTCCATTGCTGATTTTGCCCACCACTGAAAGAGCAGGCAGTTATGGTGATTGACTCATGGACATCAAAAATTGTTAAGGAAACTGATATAGGACTTCAAAACCCTCAGGAATTATTGGAATCCCTAAGACATGATAAGTTTGTTGCAGGACTTCAAAATTTTGCAGGAATCATTGGATTCCCTGACAAGTGAAGTAATGGACAATGGATTGGCTTTGGACTATCTCTTGGCTGCTGAAGGAAGTGTATGTATGATTGTTATTTATATACCCTCCTTCTAAGACTTATGGAAATCTTTTACTATACTATATTGATTTATATTGTTTGTTAAATCACTACTTGCATGTATAATTCATGTTTGTAACACCATATTGAGCCGCACAAGCTGTGAGGAGAGTCATCACAACTAGCCTGTGCTATATTGCTATGTGTTTGTGTAATAATTCCCATGCTGACAGATTTATGTATATGTGTTTCAAGGAAGAACCTTCAGCACAGAGGAAACCTGCTAACAATATCTAGTTTGACTTCCTACTTCCCTTTAGTATTTTTCATCTCTCTTCTTGAGAAGTCAGGGAGGCGTGATCAATTCCTTTTTTAATGTTTTCATCTCCCTTCCTGGAATGTCAGGTAGGGCATGACTACCTGTGTTCTAAAACAAAAGAAAAAGGGAGATGCAGAAGACTAGAAGATGTAGCAGGCTGGTACTCTGAAAAGCTGTACTTGAATCCAGAACAGCAGAGTACTTAACACTAAGTACCAACTCAATGTGAGATAATGGTTCTATAAACATATATTTAGATGATATGGTGATGTGATGGTTCTGCTCACGATTGGCACATGCTGAATATGGTGTGGTGAGGTAATTGTAGGGAGATTGGAAGGCTGAGGGAGAGAGTCAGTGACTCTCTGCTACAGCACTCTTAGCAGGGAAGACTTCAAGCTCCAGACTCCAGAATTCAAGATCCATCTTTGATGAGCCACATGGCAGCTTGCCTGCCTCCTTCACTTCTCCTCCTAAAGACCAATGACTTTGACTGATCCAAATTCTGACTTATCTCTGTTGCAGATGATATGATGGTATATTTAGAGAACTCCAGATAATCAACTAAATCAACTAAAAAGCTATTAGAAACAATCCACAACTTTAGCAAAGTTGCAGGATAAAAAATAAATTCAAACAAATCATATTGTTTGTTAAATCACTACTTGCATGTATAATTCATGTTGTATAAAAACTACACAACACTAACAAAATCCTCATAGCAGAGATGCAAAGAGAAATTCCATTTCAAACAATTGTCGATAGTATAAAATAATTGGGAATCTGTCTGCCAAGGGAAAGTCAGAAATTATGAGTAAAATTACAAAATACTTTCCACACAAATAAAGTCAGATCTAAATAATTGGAAAAATCTTAAGTTCTCTTGGATAGGCTGAGAGAATATAATAGAGACAACAATACTATCTAAACTAATCTACATATTTAGTGCTCTACCAATCAAACTCCCAAGAAACTGTTTTACTGACCTAGTATAAATAATAACAAAATTCATCTGGAAGAACAAAAGGTCAAGAATTTCAAGGGAACTAATTCAAAAAAATTTAAATTAAGGTGACCTAGCTGTATCAGATCTAAAACTATATTATAAAGCAGCAGTTATCAAAACTATTTGATACTGGCTTAGAAATAGACTAGTTGATCAGTGGAATAGGTTAGGTTCACAGGACAAAGTAATCAATAACTATAGCAACCTAGTGTTTGACAAAAGCAAAGACCTCAGCTTTGGGAGAAGAACTCGCTATTTGACAAAAACTGGGAAAATTGGGAACTAATATGGGAGAAACTAGGCATTGACCCACATTTAACAGTGTATATCAAGATAAGGTAAAAATGGGTTTATGATCTAGACATAAATAATGAAATTTTAAATAAATTAGAAGAATATAGGTAGGATAGGTAGGATAGTTTACCTCAGACCTGTGGAGGAGGAAAGAATGTGTGACCAAAGAAGAACTAGATATCATTATTGATCACAAAATAGAAAATTTTGATTATATTCAGTCAAAAAGTTTTTTTTTTTTGTTTGTTTTTAAAAACTAATGCAGACAAAATTAGAAGGGAAGCAATAAACTGGGAAAACATTTTTATATTCAAAGGTTCTGATAAAGGCCTCATTTCTAAAATATATAGAGAATTGACTCAAATTTATAAGAGATCAAGCCATTTTCCAACTGATAAATGGCCAAAGGATATAAACAAACAATTTTTTGATGAAGAAATTGAAACTATTTCTAGTCATATGAAAAGGTGCTCCAAATCACTATTGATCAGAAAAATATAAATTAAGACAACTTTGAGATACCACTACATACCTCTTAGATTGGCTAAGATTAAAGGAAAAGATAATGATGAATGTTAGAGGGGATTTGGGATAATTGGGATTCTGATACAATGTTGAATGAATTGTAAATGAATCTAACCATTCTGGAGAGCAATTTGAAACTGTGCTTAAAAAGTTATCAAATTGTGCATACCCTTTGCTCCAGCAGTGTTACTACTGGGCTTATATCCCCAAAAGATCTTAAAGAATGAAAGGGACCCGTTTATGCAAAAATGTTTGTGGCAGCCCTCTTTTGTAGTGGCTAGAAATTGGAGACTGAATGGATGCTCATCAATTAAAGAATGGCTGAATATGAATGTTATGGAATATTATTATTTTGTAAGAAATGACCAGCAGGATGATTTCAGAGAGGCTTGAGAGCCTTGTAGCTCTCATTTAGCTTCTGCTAAGTGAAATGAGCAGAACCAGTAGATCATTATTCATGGCAACAACTAGATTATATGATGATCAATTCTGATGGATGTGGCTCTCTTCAATAATGAGATGATTCAAATCAGTTCCAATTGTTATGTAATGAAGAGAATCAGCTACCCCCAGAGAGAGAACTATGGGAAATGAATGTGGACCACAACATAGCTTTTCCATTTCTTCTGTTATTGTTTGCTTGCATTTTTGTTTTCCTTCTCAGTTTTTTTTTTCTTTCTAGATCCGATATTTCTTGTGCAGCAAGATAACTGTATAAATATGTATACATTTATTAGGTTTAACATATACTTTAACATATTTAACATGTATTGGACTATCTCCCATCTAGGGTAGGGGGTGGGGGGAAGAAGGGAAAAAGTTGGAACACAAGGTTTTGCAAAGGTCAATGTTTAAAAATTACCCATGAATATGTTTTGTAAATAAAAAATTATAATTAAGAAAGAAAACAAAAAAAATTGAGTTCAACAAAATTGTTATTAATGATGTTATTGCCAAGTTATTGAAGCACATCATTATCAATGTTCCCAAAGTTACTGGGAACCTAAAGTTATAGTTAAATTTTGTCAAATACTTTTAAAGTTTTCTACAAATGAAGTAATGTGAGAAAAATTGTATTATAAAATATTATCAAAATATTAAGAAAATGTGTCAAAAAAGAAGCAATAGTACTTTTTCCCAAAAAATATTTTTATTAAATATATTTTAAGAAAGAGAAATGGAGAAAATATAATATTTTTAATATAACTTAATGATGTCCTGCAAAGAGGCTTACAAATACAAAGATAAATCATCATATTTGTGTTTTATAAAGATGTATTGTAAATAAAAATTGTTATGTTATTAGGAATTTAGAATATGTAATTCTTGATATATCTCTTGTCATAACTTAACAGCTTATATTTATGATCATGTATTATTCACTAATAGTTTCATTTCAAATCTATCACCGATATAATGAAATATAGAAAAAGTTACAATTCCTTTGAAGGTTAAAAATTAACAATCACTAAATATCTTTATGCTTTTTATGATTCTTTTTTATTAAGCTTTTTATTTTCAAAACATATGCATGGATATATCTTTGACATTAATCCTTGCAAAACCTTGTGTTCCAATATTTCCTCCAATTCCCCCACCCTTGCCCCTAGATGCCAAGTAGTCTGATATTTGTTAAACATGGTAGAAGTATATGTTAAATTCAATATATGCACACTACAATTATTTTGCTGTACAAGAAAGATCAAATCAAACTGAAAAAAAAAATGAGAAAAAAATTAGATGCAAGCAAACATCAACAAAAAAAAAAAAATGAAAATGCTACGTTGTGAACTACACAGTTCCCACAGTCCTTTCTCTGGGTATAGATGGCTCTCTTCATCATCACAAGACCATTGGAAGTGGTCTGAATCATCTCCTTGTTGAAGACAGTCATGTATTTCAGACTTATCATTGTATGATCTTGCTGTTGCCATGTATAATGATTTCCTGGTTCTGCTCATTTCACTTAACATTAGTTCATGTAAGTCTCTCCAAGCCTTTCTGAAATCATACATGAAGCAATATATACTATGCTGCTAGTTGTTTCTTAACCAATTAAACAAGAATATAATATTCTTTCAAAGAAATTCAATTACAGTGTCTCCAAGTTGTTATGGTAGTGATCTTTGGTTATCAAAGCAAAGCCAGTGGAAGTGAAGATAGGCACAATTTTGATTAATTCTACTTTATCTTCCTAATCACACTTTTACCTTCCATAGAATCTATGGTCCAAATTAAAGTAGTAGCTGTCCCTAATTTCAACTTTTACTATAATATAGTTTATCTAGGTTATCCACCCTGCCAGCAATATCTCTCTCTCATGGATTCACAAATTATTATCTTCCTTCAATGCTCATCACAGTAAGGAAGACTTCCTTCGTTCTACCACAAGAAAATGTTTGCTAATTAATTAAATGTTCTATTGCACTGGTCTGAAGCTCTCCTTTGCTAAATTATTTTTATTTGTGTGCATACTAAGTCTTTTCATTAGATTATCTAACCTTTGTGGGCATGAATTTAATTATAGTTTATCAGAATATCCATATTGTATAAGTTTAAATCTAACCTCTGACATACAATGAATTTTTGATTTTGTTCAGCTTAAAATCCCTCTTCTCCAAACCTCACCCTTCTAAGTTTATAATTTACAGATTGTTGCCATTTTGCAAACTCGCTAAAGGAATTTCCATACTAGCTATTTGGTGTAAAGTGAAATGACAGTCAAAATCAAATTATTTATTTATTTATTTGGATGTTTAAACATTTTGTCCATGTTGAATACCTTAATGGTGATCTTTGATAAATTTTATGTTAAATTCAGATTTGGTTGATAGAAAGTCTTGAAAATCTAAAAGTTCATTAAATATCCATTTTTTTTCTCATTCAAAAATTATAGATAATTTTGTTGGCCTCAGGTTGCTCAGGTCTTTTGATTTGGGGTAGATATGATTCCAGGACCTGTGGTTTTTTACTGTAACTACTGATACATCTTGTGCAATTCGAACTGTAGCATCATTTTTTCATCTTTCTTGCAAATTTTTTCTTTTCTTGCTCTGATCTCCATGTCTATCATTTCTTCTTCTTCTTCTTCTTCTTCTTCTTCTTCTTCTTCTTCTTCTTCTTCTTCTTCTTCTTCTTCTTCTTCTTCTTCTTCTTTTATAACTTTTTATTGATAGAACCTATGCCAGGGTAATTTTTTACAGCATTATCCCTTGCACTCACTTCTGTTCCGATTTTTCCCCTCTCTTCTTCCACCCCCTCCCCCAGATGGCAAGCAGTCCTTTACATGTTGAATAGGTTACAGTATAGCCTAGATACAATATATGTGTGCAGAACCAAACAGTTTTCTTGTTGCACAGGGAGAATTGGATTCATTCATTTCCCAGTGTTCTTTCCTTTGGATGTAGCTGCTTCTGTCCATCCTTGATCAATTGAAACTGAATCAGCTCTTTTTATCGAAGAGACCCACTTCCATCAGAATACATCCTCAAACAGTATCGTTGTTGAGGTATATAATGATCTCCTGGTTCTGCTCATTTCACTTAGCATCAGTTCATGTAAGTCTCGCCAGTCCTCTCTGTATTCATCCTGCTGGTCATTCCTTACAGAACAATAATATTCCATAATGTTCATATACCACAATTTACTCAACAATTCTCCAGTTGATGGGCATCCATTCATTTTCCAGCTTCTAGCCACTACAAACAGGGCTGCCACATTTTGGCACATACAGGTCCCTTTCCCTTCTTTAGTCTCTCTTTGGGGTATAAGCCCAGTAGAAACACTACTGGATCAAAAGGTATGCACAGTTTGATAACTTTTTGAGCATAGTTCCAAATTGCTCTCCAGAATGGCTGGATGTGTTCACAATTCCACCAACAATGTATCAGAGTCCCTGTTTTCCCATATCCCCTCCAACATTCTACATTATTTTTCCCTGTCACTCTAGCCAATCTGACAGGTATGTAGTGGTATCTCAGAGTTGTCTTAATTTGCATTTCTCTGATTAATAATGATTTTGAGCATATTTTCATATGTCTATAAATAGTTTCAATTTCTTTGTCTGAGAATTGTCTGTTCATATCCTTTGACCATTTATCAATTGGAGAATGGTTTGATTTCATATAAATTAGAGTCAATTCTCTATATATTTTGGAAATGAGGCCTTTATCAGAACCTTTGATCGTAAAAATATTTTCCTAGTTTAGTGTCTTCCTTCTAATCTTGTCTGCATTTGTTTTGTTTGTACAAAAACTTTTCAATTTGATATAATCAAAATTTTCTATTTTGTGGTCAATAGTGATCTCTAGTTCTTCTTTGGTCATAAATTCCTCCCTCTTCCACAGGTCTGAGAGGTAAACTATCCTATGCTCTTCCAATTTATTTATAATCTCATTCTTTATGCCTAGGTCATGAACCCATTTTGACCTTATCTTGGTGTACAGTGTTAAGTGTGGATCAATGCCTAGTTTCTGCCATACTAATTTCCAATTTTATCAGCAATTTTTGTCAAATAATGCGTTCTTATCCCCAAAATGGGGGTCTTTGGGTTTGTCAAACACTATATTATTAAAGTTATTGGCTGTTTTGTCCTTTGAACCTAACCTATTCCATTGATCAACTAGTCTATTTCTTAGCCAATACCAGATGGTTTTAGTAACTGCTACTTTATAATATAATTTTAGATCTGGTACAGCTAGGCCACCTTCATTTGATTTTTTTTTCATTAATTCCCTTGAAATTCTTGACCTTTTGTTTTTCCATATGAACTTCGTTGTTATTTTTTCTAGTTCATCAAAGTAGTTTTTTGGGAGTCTGATTGGTATAGCGCTAAATAAATAGATTAATTTAGGTAGTATTGTCATCTTCATAAATTTATTATTTTTTAAGTGAAGAGCTTAGCATAGTATTTCTACAAAATAGATGCATACCAAGTGTTTGTGATACTGAAATGTTGTCTTCTTAAGATTTTGAAAGCGGCTTCAAGGTCCAGGAATAGATTTGATGCTTGTTAAATGAATCATGGCAAGCATACTAATGGCAAGAAAGTTTGGCAAAATCACATGAATTATGTTGGGCATAGAGACTCATGAAGATTTTTTATTATGATATTGAGGGAAAACAATCTGTGTCAGTGGAGGGAATGAATAACGGAATTACAAATTCTGAATTACTGAAATGCGAAAATAAAGTCACTGGGCCTTGATTTGGTTTAAAAATGCATAATGAAAGACAATTAGCTCCATGGAATAGAATTTTAATCTTCCCAGTACCTTAAGCTAACAGAAGGGGAAAAACTTAGAAATGCTGAAGGACATGTTTTGAAATAAAACAGAAATAGAGAAGTGATGATTAAATTGCAATGAATGCCTTTTGGCATAATTGCAAGAACAAAAAGGCGGATTACTTAATAAAGGGGGGACAAAAATCCCCAAACATTACAACTGATAAGCCTTCAGCAAAATGTACATCTGCAGTGGCAATGAAATTTAGAATTCAATATGCTATAATATAAAAGCAATGACATAATTACTGGAGGAAAAATTAACTCACATTCACCAAAATTACTGTAACTACTAATAGTCACCTTAACTTAAGTAGATGTAAAATGAGGTCTAAAACAGTATATCTCAGAGCTACCAAAAGAAAGCAAATGTTAAACCATTAATTTCTTATATGAAGAACAATTGAGAAAATTGGAAATTGGCTTGTTAGAAGAAAGAACAGACATCTATTTCTCAGATTTTAAGATTATAGTAGATGTTTTATGTATTTCATTCATTTTTTGCTGACTTTTCATCTATTTCATTCATCAAAACTGTAGGGCTTTCTCCCTTTTCTTTGTTTGTTTGATGCCTCATTGAAGCACTTAAAAATGTCAAACAAAATGGAAAATAGGAAAGACATGGCAATGAAAGGCATCTGGGCTTCATTCTGTCCTCACTTTTCACCAGATGCAGTTGAAAAGCAAGTGATAATTTCCCATTTCACATCAGATTAAGTAGCCACTAAATATTCTTTAAAATCTCCCAGTCAAAAGAAATTAGACAAAAAGGGGGGTAGGGTTGGGAGCTTTGAGCATTCTTGATTTGTATATTCCCTATTGCCCTTGATTGTTTTATAAAGCATGATCTTAAGCTGAACAGATGTCTCCAAACTTCTGTAAATGTCAAGCACCTAATACAGTCCTATGCATCCTGCATAAGCACTTAGGGGTAAAAACTTCCTAATACTGAATACTATTCTGTAAGGATTATTTCATAGACATTTGCATTTTCTAAGGATACATGAATATCATGTAATCAAAATTTGTCTAATTTTCTGACAGTTGCATAGTGAACAAAAACTCATTTTTGAAGCAGTGTGGAAATAAACAAAGTACCTGTCTAGTGAAATATGGCTTAGCTTCAAATCCTACTTTGCATACTCTCTATTTATATAATCTTGGACAAGTCAGTAACTATGTCTCAACCTCAGTGTTTTCATTTATAAATGAGGGAATTGCATTTAATGACATATGAAGTTCTTTCCAACCAAATTCCTTTATATTTTGACCTCAAAGGCATTTTAGGAATAGTTACCTCTATTTACCTCTATTACAAATATCCATGTAATAGAAAGTGTGAGGTTTTCACATTGCTAGGAACTTTAATTTTTATTTCTTAATTAATATTATAAAGGTAAACACAACTTTGCATACATACATATGTGCACATATGTGTTTATATACATGTGTGTGTATATATGTATTTGCAGAACATTTTATCTATAATGTCATTTTATATACAAATATAGGTGTTATTCTTAACCAAATTTTATAGATGAAGATATTGAGGATCAGAGAGATTCATAATTTGCTTATTATTATACATCTAAATAGTATTTAAAAATGAACTGGAATTCAGTTTTCTGAATTGACATTCTATACTCTATGCACAGGATCACATATCTATCTCTAGATGTTCAAACAAATGAAAAGGTAAAGATGAAATAGTGAGATAGTCTATTAAAGTAATCACTCAGGTTAATTAAACCTTTATTAAAAAAAAAGTAAAAAGACAGGGTGAAATAAAATTCTTGATTGCAGCAATTACTCCTCTAGGAGTTTTCACAACTTGTTTCAAAGGGAGATATTTATGCTGAATCATGTCTATTTTTCCATGGAAACAACATACATCAAAATACAAATGTATAGAAGAGGTTATATTCTACTTGAAAATAATTAGTTCTAAAAGATTTTTAAAGTCCAAGTGAAGTGTAGAATGTTGTACCACATAATAATTATTAATTTTTTATTTTTAAAATTATCTATTCATCATTTATTTATTTATTATTATCAAATATAGACCAATTCAAGAAAATTGTCCTAATTCCTGGGAAGTCGGAAATTTACCTACAGTGTTGTTTTGCCTTCCTACAATTTTATGATTTAAAAAATTTCAAATTAATTTTTTTTCACACTATGCTTTCAAAAAAAATCACTTTTGAGGAAGAGTCAAGATGGTAGAGAGAAAACAGGAAATTGTCTGAGCTCTCCTCAGTTTCCTTTGACAACATTAAATCAACCAAATCATCTCCAAATCATCTAAAGAGATTCTGGAGTGACAGAAACCACCAAAAGATGAAATAATAATAATAATAAAAACAATTCTAGCTTAAGATAATTTAGGAGGATTTCAGGAAAGGTTTGTTTCATTTGGGTAAAAAGGGAGCATAGCCCAGTGCAAATGGTACTTGCAAATTAGAGACTTTTAGCCATAACAGATCAACAATCAAGATCTGTCAGTCCTGGGTCTCTGGAACTATAGCACAACAGTTACAGGTAGACTAGACACTTTCACTTCCTGGACACTAAGAGAAGTCAGGAATCTGAGTCCAGATAGACTAATAGAATTGTTGATTAGCTGCTAGGCCCAGCTGTGCTGCAGAGAAAGGGCCCTGGGCAAGCAGGAACCAACATACATGGTAAGTATAGAAGCAGTGGGGCAGGAAAGCTACTGGCTGTGGACCCTTGCATGAAGGGAGTACTTTTGTTTTAGGGTTCCATGTCAGAAGGGAAAGCTGAAATGAAACTAGAGTCACTATCCCTCTATCCCATGATTAGATATTCTTGACTAAAACTTCCTCTCTCTCTCTCTCTCTCTCTCTCTCTCTCTCTCTCTCTCTCTCTCTCTCTCTCTCTCTCTCTCTCTCTCTCTGTGTCTCTCTCTCTTTAATGAAGAAGCAAGAAAAAAGTACCCAACAACCAAAAAGTTCACTATCACAATAAGGGAGACTGGGCTTGATGGTCAGAGGAGGATAGTAAAGTACAGAAAGCCTCTTTTGCTGGGAAGAGTAACATTAGTTATATGCTCAGAGAAAATTTATAGAACATAAAAATTATATCAAAAATCAAATGAGAAAAGTAAAAATAAATAAATTAATAATCTGTAAGGAAAAAAATGATTATGAAAAAATAACCAATTAAAAAAGAAGACAGTCTTAAAGAAGAATATAATACTTTTAAAATTACAATTGGGTGAGTACAAGCCAGTGAAGCTATAAGTGACCAGGAAATAACAAAATAAAACATAAAGATTAAAACATTTCAATACAATGTGAAATATCTTTTTTCTTTTCTTTTTTTCTTTTTTCTTTTTTCTTTTTTATATGTGGATCTGGAGGACCTGTAAGAAGAGAAACTGGAAGAATAATTGGACTACCTGAAAGCTGTGACAAAAAAAAAAAAAAAAAAAAAAAAACAACAACAACAACCTTGACACCAAAATTCAAAAAATAATCCAAAAAAAAAAAAGTCTTGGAGTAAGAGAACATAAGGAAAAACTAGAAATAGAAGAAATCCAACACAGCACCAGAAAGAAATCCTTGATGGAAAAGACATAGGAATTTTATTGTCAAATTTCAAAATCACCAGATTAAAGAGAACATTTTGCAATAAACAAGACAAAAAAATTAAATAAAATAAGCTGGAGCTACAATTAGAATTTTACAATTCTTATCAGCAGCTACAATAAGTGATGACAGATCCTGAATTAACATATACTAGCAATCAAAAACACTAGGTCTGTGGCCAAACATATCATATCCAGCATAATTATTCATAATACTGAATTGATAAATAAAAGATCATTAAACAAACTTGCAGTTTGTCTTCACCAAATGTGAACTTAATAGAAAATTTAACATGTAAGAACCAATATCAAAGATTAATTGCAAGGAACTTAACATGGACAAATTGCTTGTGTTTTTTACATGGAAATATATACTATATATTTAAAATTGACTTCAGTAATTGGGCAACTCAAAACAAAGATTAGGGCACAGCTAAATATGATTTTATTCTAAAAAATAAAATTGTCTAGGAAAATGCATAAATGCTAATTATCTTATACAAATGTGGTGCAGAAGAATAGGCCCTGGGGCATTGGAGAGGTGATGAGAGCTCATAGTTCAGAAAACCTACTAATTTTGGGAATGTATTAAATAGGCAACACTACATATGTATCATGAAGGGCATAGCACCTTCTAAGATTTATAAATAAGATGAGGAAATAGAATACAATGGAATACAGAAGGATGTGTAGGTTTATGGCAGTGGAACAAAGTGTGTAGATTAACAGGTAATGAATAAAGGATAAGGGAATACAGAAGGGTGTGTAGAGTTATGTTAGTGGGATAAAGTTTGTAGTTTGATGAAAAATAAAAGATAAAGAGTAAGGGGGAAATGATGACATAGGAAAAAATAGGGTAAAGAAGGAAGTGTAAATTAACAAATGGGATAAAATATGTAGATTAATGGGAATGGATGAAAAAGGAAAGAAAGAGTTAGTGACTGATATTTCATAATACAGTTTTAGGTTTAATATTGCTAAATCACAACACTTTGTATTCATTTTCATTAATTTTGTATCATTTGAGATTATCAAAAATGTTTTGAGAGTTTTGTTATTGATATAATGGATTATGGTAATAATTTCCATGATACTGAACCAGCCTGACATTTTTGGTATAAATACCAGCTGTGGATAACATATTATCTTGCTGAATAAATTGCCATAATATTTTTGCTAATATTTTATTTAAAATGTTTGCAACAATTTTCATTTTGGAGTTTAGCTTGCAATTTTCTTTCTCTCTTTTGGCTCTTCCTGGTTGAGGTATCAGCACCATATTTGTGTCATCAAAGGATTTTGACAGGTTTGGTTCTTTAACATTTTCTCAAATAGTTTACATGATATTGGAATTGTTTAAATCTTTGGTAGATTTCATTTGTGCCACATCTGGCCCTAAGATTTTTTTTTTTTCTTAGTGAATTCATTAATGGTTCATCCAAATTATTTGTCTAAATTGGTACTACTTAAGTAATTTATTTCCTCTCTTGATAATCTGGACAATATATATTTTTGTAAACATTAATTTATTTTGGTTACATTATTGGATTTGTTGCCATGCAGTTGAGCAAAATAGCTCCTTATTATTGCTTTAATTTCTTTTTATTGGTGGTAAGTTCACCCTTTTCATTTTTGCTACTGGTGATTTTTTTTTCCCTTTCCTTTTTCTAATCAAATTAACCAAAAGTTTATTTGATTTTTTTCATAAAAACAATTCTTAGATATATTAATTAGTTCAATAGTTTTCTTAGTTTCAGTTTTATTAATCTCTCCTTTGAGATTCCGAATTTCCAATTTATTTTTTAATTGGAGCTTTTTTATTTGTTCTTTTTCTAGCTTTGTTAGTTATGTGCCCAATTCATTGATGTCCTCTTTTCTATTTTGTTCCTGTAGCTATTTAGATATGTAAAATTTCCTCTAAAAACTGTTTTGATTATATAACATAGGATTTGGTATGTTGTCTCATTATTATCATTCTCTTGGATGAAATTATTGATTGTTTCTGTGATTTTTTGTTTGGCACACTCATCTGTTAGTATTCAATTATTTAATTTCCACTTGCTTTTTAGGGTATCTAGTTAGTGTAGTAGATAGAGCACCAGCCTGGAAGTCAGGGGGAACTGAGTTCAAATATGGTCTCAGACACTTAACACTTCTTGGCTGTATGACCTTGGGCAAGTAATTTATCCCCAATTGCCTCAGCAAAACAAATCAACCAGCCAGAAAAAAACAACCAATTATTTTTTAGTGTATCATTCACTGGCCTTTTGTTGAGTAAAAACTTTATTGCATTGTGGTTGTATTTATGATTTCTTCCTTTCTGCATTTGATTGTGACATTTACATGCCTTAATGCAAAGTCATTTGTGTGTGTTTGTGCGTGTGTGTGTGTGTGTAGATGCCATGTACTCCCAAGAAAATATGTACTACCTTCTTTCTCTATTCAATTTTCTCCAGAGGGCTATTATTTCTAGGTTTTCTTGGATCCTCTTAACTTCTCTAGTTTCTTTCTTGTTCATTTTGTGGTTAGATTTGTCTGATTTTGAGAAGGGATCTTGAGATCCCCGAGTATAATAGTTTTGGTGTCTATTTCTTCTTGTAACTAGCTTAATATATTCTCTATGAATTTATATACTCTATCACTTGATGTATATATATTTATTGTAGTTGTTACTTCATTGTTTATGATAACCTTAGTCAAGATATATTTCCCTTCCTTATCTCTTCTAATTAGATCTATTCTTACTTCTGCTTTATCTGAGAGCAGAATTGCTACCCTGATTTTTTTTTTTTACTTTTGTTGAATCATAATAAATCCCATCCTAATCTTTTACCTTTACTCCATATGTATCTCTGAATTTCATATGTATTTCTTGTAAACAACATATTATAGGATTCTGTTTTTTAATCTATTCTGCTATTTGCTTCTGTTTTATGAGAGATTTCATCTATTCCTTCACATTCACAATTATGATTACCAGCTCTGTTTTTTCCTCCATCCTAGTTTCTCTCCAATATATACTTCTCTCCCTCCCCCCCGCCTTTCCATTCCGTTTTTAGTATTTTTTTCACCCACCTTATCTACTATCTCATTTTCTTTCACCCCTCCCTCTTTTTCTTACCATCCTCCCCCCACCCCCCAGTATTTCTCCCTTTTCCAGATCCTCCCTTTTCTTTCCTCTTTCTCCTTCTACTTCTTTGAGAGTAAGATAAATTTCTATGCTCAACTGAGTAATTAAATTATTCCCTCTTGGAGCTAAAAGGTATGAGATCAAGCTTAAGACACTGCTCACCCCCCTTCCTTCTTTTCCTGTTCTTTTAATAGGCCTTTTGCTCCTCTTCCTGTAATCTAATTTGTCCCATTAAAGCCCTGCCCTTTCCTCATCTTCCAGTATAAACCTTTTCCAACATTAATGTATTTTCCTTTGAAATCATCACAACAGAGTCTATTCACAACACCTTTAATTCATATAATGCTTCCTTCTATTTGCCCTAGTAATAGATACAGTTCTCAAGAGTTGCAGATATCATTTTCCTATCTAACGATGTAAGCAATTTAGACTTTAACATATATATATATATTTTTTTTTTCTTGTTTATCTTTCTATGCTTCTCTTGAGTGCTGTTTGCAGATCAAATTTTCTCTTTAGTTCTAGTTCTTTTTCAATAAAAATAATTGAAAGTTTCTTACTTTATTGATGCTCAATCTCCTCCTTTGAGAGATGATGATCAGTCTCCTTGTGTAGTTAATTATTGGTTGTAACCCTAGTCCTTTGTTTTCCAGAATATAGTATTCATGGTCCTCCAATGCTTTATTATAGAAACTGCCACATCCTGGGTAATCCTGATTGTTGGTTCTTGATTTTTTAATTGCTTTTGTCTGGTAGTTTGAAGTTTTCAATTCATGAGTTTTGCAAAGGTGTTCCTTGGGGTTTTCCTTGTGGGATCTCTTTCTGAAGGTGATCAATGGATTTTTTCAATGAGTATTATTCCCTCTGTTTCTAGAATATCAGGGCAGTTTTCTTTGATGATTCCTTGAAGAATGTAATTTAGGCAATTTTGTTTGTTTTTTTGCCTTCAGGTAGTTGATTAATTTTTAAATTGTCTCTTCTGGATATATTTTCCAGATTGACTATTTTTCCAATGAGGTATTTCACATATAGGTCAAACTTCCATCCTGGTAACTTTCATTTGATTTTCTTCAGTTGTCCTAGGAAACCCTCAAATCGGCTCCAATTCTTTTTTATTTATTTGTTTATTTTTACAATTCTTTATTTGCCCTAATGTAGTACATTTATTTTTTCTTTTTTGGGGGATAAATTTGAAGAGCTTAGAATTTTCTCACATAACCTCCATCTTCCCAGAATGTCTCTTCAATTATGTTTTCTTTGGCCTTTTGTCAGTGTTCAATGCTAAAATTGATAGAGTTGTACTTATGTGTGTAAAATCTTTCATACTGAGAGCTAATTTTGCATTTCATTCAATGACAATATCTAATTATTAAAAATTATATTATTATACGAGCTTGGTTTCATGTGATGTTATGAAAAGCACAAATTTAAAACCAAAGTTTCCATCATTTGCAATGGAAAAGTAAAGATAATTGGAGAGTATGGACAGAGCAGTTTTGGGTTCAGTAGCTAGACTTCAAGTGGCTGAGAAATGTGTGGATAGAAACTTGTAGAGGCAACATCCAAAAAGTTGTTCCTTCCATAGTATAATAGTGAAAAAGGTAAATAATTTTTCAGGTGGTAGCAAGATAAACATAAAGTTTTTGTATAAATTGGAAATTTCCTCATTGACATTTTTCTATTTTGGGGGTGGATAGGTGGCATAGTGGATAGAGCACTGGGATTCTTGTCAGAAGATTCAAATCTAGATATTTACTAGCTGTGTGACATTGGGAAGTTACTTAATCATGCTTATCTCAATTTCCTCATCTGTGAAATGTTTTAGAGGAGGAAATGGCAAAGCATTTTAGCATTTTTGCTAAAAACAACAACAATAACAACAACAAAACCAAATGGCATCAAGAAATTTTGGACTTGACTGAAACAAGTAAACACATTTTTCTTGATTTACCTTCTTTGTAATTGTAGTTCATGAACTACCAGACACCTTTTCTCTGATACTGAATACAACATTTTTCATATTTAAAGTGCACATTAACCTACATCTGATAGATGGCTCCTTACTTATTATGAACTCACAGGTAACTTGGACATACTCAAAATTCTTCTGATTTCTACTTTACTCCTTCTTACTTGTGACTCTCACAATCCTTATTGTTCCTTAATGGTCCAGCAGAACAAAAGCCTTTCTCATGTACACCAGCTTTTACAAAGTGACAACAGCAATACAAGTCAAGTATCAATTTACTTGCATGTTTTAAGAAGAAACATTGTAAATGAGGTTCACTCAGTTATCTAAGTCCTTTCTCAAAACTAAAGTCTTCCTATGTGTTTTTGTTATTTTCATTAGAAAATTATCATCCAAGCAGAAGGAATTTTAATATTAGTAATAATAATAATAATTAATATAGATAAAATCTTTAATGGACTTTAAATATATAAAGTAATTTGCATATAATCTTATGGGATTCTCATGACAACATGGAGAACATATCTTATTATTCCCATTTAACAAACAATATCCCAGTGATATATAAAAACATGTCTGAGACAGAATTTTAAATAAATTATCAATGACTCTATGTTCTATTACACCTGGATATGTAGTAATATAGTATAATGATCTCACTCAAAAGTCTAGGACTTTAGATATTCCACTTATTAGTTATGACAATTGAAGTCACTTCATTTCTCTCAGCCTGTTTCCTGAAGAAATTGGGATAAAAGCATGTGCAATGCCAAACTATTTCACATGGTTCTCACAAGAAAGAGCTTAATGTACCTCAAAAGGAAAGAATGTGACTTATACCTTTCTTTCTGACTCTTGCATAGTTTAAACTCCCAAAACAAGCCCATCTTATCCAGTAAACTTTTGATCCTCTCTGTTTTTCTTCAGAGAAACAAAGAATCCTTTACATTTCCCCCCATATTTTCACAACTATCTCAGATAAACAATCAAATCCTTTTGCTGCAACTTCCAAGTGCTTTAGCAGCTTGGTAAAGGACTTAGGTTGTACTCTAAGTCCTCTTGTTCCTGATTCTCAAAGAATCATATATAATTTAAAGAAACTACATTTAAAGGACCACTGGCCTTGAAGATGTTTGTCAAAAAAAACTTTCAAACAGTTTATATTATAACAGTTCAAGGAAACAGTGTGAGAGTCTTTAATTCTTATTGGTGATTTGCCTTGTCTCAGTGAAAAAAGAATCTAAAGCAAGGGCAGTTTTGTTATGAGAAATAGTGTGTTCTCCTTTCATCATACTGGTCTCCTGACTGGTCTTTAGCAACACCTTTCCAATGCAAACCAATCTTTGTCTCCTATCTTTGAGGTATGAAGAGAAAATAGCATTCCATTACACCTGGTTTCAAGCATACCCTCCTGTCTCTTGTGACTTTAAAGGAAAAAAAATCTTCTATAATACACTATTTTTCTGCCTTTGGTATAATGGAAATAATATTCATTCCATTATACTAGGTCTCCTTTCAGTTTTCTGGTTCCTGTGGGAAAAAAAAAAAGATCATTCTATTGAGGACCAGATCTCGTTTCTCTAAGCAAGACAAAAAAGGCCATTCCATCACAGTTCGTTATGGTCTTCTGCTTTAGGGGAAGAAGAATAACACAATTTCTTCAGCTCTTAGAATTTGACCCTCACTTCATTATCGTCAGATGAGAAGACTCCAACATGCGGTCAAATTCATATGGACAATGACCTCCTACTCAATATGATTCCTCAATTATTAACAAAGTTTTACTTGGTTATAGACTTCCTATTTCAATGATTCTGAATCCTAAAGTGTTTCAAACCATATTGTGCATCTTCCATGACTTAATCTTTTATTTCCACTTGCATCAACCCAACCCTTATTTTCCCCATTGTTCTACTCTAAAGCTGTCCATGTCTTCTTCTGTCCTCCTTTAAATGCTTATAACACCACAGGTAACAATCTTGTTACCTTCTTTTTATTCCCCCCCCCTTTTTTTTTTTTTTAATTTTGCTTTCTTTCTCCTTCCATCATATGGATTTCACTGAAATATGACTGAAGACACAGACTCTCTGACCTTCCTTTCTAGTTCTGGCTGAACTTTGATTCATTCCTACTCAACTAGAAAGGAAAAAGGAGAATTGGAATACTCCTCACTTCTCACTGCCATGATTTATTCTCTCTCTATGACCTTAGCTCAGTAATCTCTCTTGCTTTGAGATTCATTCGATTTATATCTACTATCAAATCAAAATTCTGGAAGCCACTGTCTATTGATTTACAGGAACTCCCCTACATTACTTAATGAGTTTAGTATCTGGCTTAGAGTATTTTTTCCCCTTAACTCCTGCTCTCATTCTAAAAGACTTCATCATAAAGATTAAACAGGGCAGCTAGGCAGCACAATACTTAAAGCACCAAGGTTGGAGTCAGAGAGTCTTAAATTCAAATCAGAGACTTACTAGCTGTGCAACTTGAAGCAAGACACTTACCTTTGCTTGCCAAAATTTCCTCATCTATAAAAATAAACCAGAGAAGAAAATGGCAAATCATTTCAGTTTTTGCCAAGAAAGCCCCAAATGCGGCCACAAAGAGTCAAACATGACTGAACAACAACATATATATTTATATTTGCTCAAATAGCCTAACCTTATATTCTCAACCTTACTCCTTTTACAAGTGTGCCTTTACCCCACTTTATATAGGTGGCTCTACTAATGGTTTTTAATCTTATACAAATGTACCTCTTCTATATTCATGAACTCTGAAATTCCTTTATCTGATCTCCTCAAACTATTCATGTCTCCTCTACCTTTACTTTCTCTTTTTATTGTAGTAAGTTTATTTAATTCTATTAAACATTGCTTTATGAATCACTTTGAGAAAGAAAATTCAAAACAAAAGGGAAAAACCAGGGGAAAGAGAAAAAAAAAAACAGGAAAAAGAAGTAAACATAGAATGTCTTGGTTTACATTCAGTCTCCTTATTTCTTTTTCTGAAAGCAGATGGCATTTCCTGTCCAAAATCTATCAAGATTGCTTCAGATCACTGAATTACTCATAAAAACCAATTTTTTCATAATAGATCATCATATATTCTTGTTGTTATTGTGTACAATGTATTCCTGGTTCTGCTTGTTTCTCTCAGCATCAGGTCATGTAAATTTTTCCATGTCTTCCTATAATCAGCTTGTTCATTATTTTTATAGATAAAAAGATAAAATTCCATTACCTCCATATACCACAACTTGTTAAACCATTCCCCTGATGGGCATCTTTTCTTTTTCCAATACTTTGCTACCATAAAAAAAAAGCTATTAAAAACATTTTTGCATATTTGGGTCCTTTTTCCCTCCCTTATGATTCTACTGGGATACAGACCCAGTAATGAAACTGTGGGGTCAAAGGTATACATAGTTTCATATCTTTGGGGGCATAGTTCCAGATTGCTCTCCAGAATGGTTGGATCATTTCACAATTTTTTTTTTAAGATAAAGAAATTTTATTATACCTTTTTTATTTACAAAAATATATGCATGGGTAATTTTTCAGCATTGATAATTGCAAAAACTTTTGTTCTAATTTTTCCTCTCTTTCCCCCTACTCCCTCCCTCAGATGGCAAGTTGACCAATACATATTTAAATATGTTAAAGTATAAGTTAAATATAATATACACATACATGTCCATACAGTTATTTTGATGTACAAAAAGAATTGGACATTGAAATAGTGTACAATTAACCTGTGAAGGAAATAAAAAATGCAAGCAGACAAAAACAAATTTGGTTATTCATAGTATTGTTATTGAAGTACATAATGATCTCCTGGTCTTGCTCATTTCACTCATCATCAGTTCATGTAACTCTCTCCAGGACTTTCTGAAATCCTCCTGCTGATGATTTCTTACCAAACAATAATATTCCATAAAATTCATATATCACAATTTATTCAGCCATTCTCCAATTGATGGGAATCCACTCAGTTTCCAGTTTCTAGCCACTACAAAGAGGGCTGCCAAAACATTCTTGCACATACAGGTCTCTTTCCTTCCTTTCAGATCTCTTTGAGATATAAGCCCAGTAGTAACACTGCTGGATCCAAGGGTATACACAGTTTGATAACTTTTTGACCATAGTTCCAAATCACTCTCCAGAATGGCTGGATGTGTTCACAATTCCACCAACAAGGTATCAGTGTCCCAGTTTTTCCACATCCCCTCCAACATTCCGCATTATCTTTCCCTATCATTCTAGCCAATCTGATAGGTGTGTAGTGGTATCTCAGAATTGTCTTAATTTGCATTTTTCTGATTAATAATGACCTGGAGCATCTTTTCATATGGCTAGAAATAGTTTCAATTTCTTAGTCTGAGAATTGTCTGTTCATATCTTGACCATTTATCAATTGGAGAATGGCTTGATTTTTTATAAATTTGAGTCAGTTCTCTATATATTTTGGAAATGAGGCTACCCCTAATATTATTACTTCACTTGAAGCATAATAGATTCTCCTCCACCCTTTTACTTTCACTCTATGTATATCACTCTGCTTTAAATGTGTTTCTTGTAAACAACATATTGTACATTTCTGGCTTTTAATCCAGTTTGCTATCAGCTTACATTTTATGGGAGAGTAAACCCTATTCACATTTACAATTAAAATTACTAATTCTGTATTTCCTGACATCTTATCTTCCCCTGATATACTTTTCTCTTTCTTTTTTTCCCTTACAACCCTCCCCAGTATTTAATTTATGAGCACCACTTGCATTAAGTAGCCCTTCCCTCTTAGAATCCCTCCCTCTTTAGATAATATTCCCCTTTCTCATATCTTTCCTTTACTCTTTCTCTATTCCTTTCTATTTAGGCCACTCTTTCCCTTTTTGCCTTTCCCCTCCCACTTTTTAATAAGATGAGAGAAGTTTCTCTGTAAACCAAATATGTCTAATATTTTCTCTCTGAGCCAAATCTGATGAGAGTAAAATTCACTCAATGTTCATACCATTCCCTTTCCCCCCCTCATATATAATAGGTTTACTTTGCCTCTTCATGAGATGTAATTTCCCTCTTTTTACTTCCAATTTTCTCTTTATCTGGTACAATCCCCTTTCCACCTCTAGTTTCTTTTTTATACTATAACAATAAAAGCAAATTATATATGCACTTTCTATGTATGCCAATAGAAATACAGTTCTCAAGAGTTCTTTTTACCTGTTTATGCTTCTCTTGAGTCCTATATTTGTAGGATAAAATTTTTGTTTAGTTTAGTTTTTTTTTTTTTTTAATTAAAATTAATGGAATTCACCTGTTTCAATGAATGTCCATCTTCTTCCTTGGAAGAAAATGCTTGTTTTAGCTAGGTAGTTTATTCTTGGCTGCATTCCAAGTTCCTTCATCTTTTGGAATAACAGATTCCAGGACCTTTGATCCTTTAATGAGGAAGGTGCTAGATCCTGAGTAATCCTTATTGTGGCTCCTGTTTTTTTTTTTTTTTTTTTTTTTTTTTCCTGGCTGCTTGTAATATTTTATTCTTGGTGTGATTATTCTGAAATTTAGCCACAATATTCCTTGGAGTTTTAATTTTGGGGTCTCTTTCAGGAGGTGTTTGATTATTTTTTCCAATGGCTATTTTATCTTCTGATTTTATGACTTCTAGGCAGTTCTCTTTGAGAATTTCCTGAAAAATAATGTCTAGGCTCTTTTTTTTTTCATCATGATTTTCAAGGAGCCCAGTAATCCTTAATTATCTCTGTTAGGTCTATTTTCCATGTCTGTTGTTTTCCCAAGTAGGTATTTAATATTTTTTCTTACTTTTTCTTTTTCTTTCTTTTCTTTCTTTCTTTCTTTTTTTTTTTTTTTGGTTTTGCTTGACTTATTTTTGATGTCTCCTTGAGTCATTCATTTCCATTTGTTCAGTTCTAATTTTTAATGACTTATTTTCTTCATTTATTATTTTTACTTCTTTTTGTCCAATTGAGTTTTTAAATGAGTTGTTTTGTTCCATGGAATTTTTTTTTTTTTTCCAATTTCACCAATTGTGCTTAAGGAGTTATTTTCTTTTTCCATTCCACAAATTCTGTTTTCCTGGGAGTTCTTTACCTTTTCCAATTCACAAATTTTGTTTTCCTTGGAGTTCTTTACCTTTTCCATTTCACATTTCAAGGAGTTGTTTTCTTTTTCCACATTATCAAATTTTTTTTTTTTAATGAGTTATGCCTTTTCTAAAACCTCTTGTAGATTTTTTCTTTCCTTACCCCATTTTTCTTCTAGTTCTTTTTAAAGATCCCTTTTAATTTCATCTAGGAAAGCCTTCTGTGGTCTTGACCAGGTTATATCACCCTTTTGGGTTTAATCTGGAGACAATCTGCTTTTAGTCTCCTCAGGATTTGAAATCTGTTCTCTTTCACTATAGAAGCTGTCTATAGTTAGAGTTTGCTTTGCCTTTTTACTCATTAAAAAAATGGCATCTGCTTTTAGGGAAAGGCGGTTTCAAGCCTTATCTACAGATCAGGAAGCAAGCGCAGCTGCTCTGGGATCATGCTGAGTCACTCTGAGTGCTGAGTGGGTGTGCCCAGATCCAGTGATACCCTGGCACTTTGGGATACATTCTTTACCTTTTGTATTTGTGTTGGATATTTTACAGCTTCTTGGTTGGTGTACTGGCTTGCAACCAGGGCAGAGTAGCCAACACTGTTATAGAGCCCTTTTGGTAGATTCTCCAACCCATGGAGACACACCCCGCCACTGGTCTGTTCAGTGTGCACTGGCCTCAATACTCTATCTCCGCGTATGTGCTTGACTTCCTTCAGTGCTCACACCAAATCAAAATAGACCTTTTCTTGTGATCTTTGAAATTATGTTCTGTTAGTAATTTGCTGCACTCCCAATATTTTTGGATTCTACTAGTCCAACACTATTTCAGAGGCTGAATTTTGAAATTAATGTGAGGGTGATAGGAGAGTTCAGAAAGAAATGTGTATTCTCACCACCATCTTGGATCAGCCCTCTATAATATAGTTTTTGTTTTGTCACAGCTAAGGAAACATCCTTTGTTTATTTGTTTCATTAATTCTCTTGATATTTTTGACCTTTTGTTCTTCCAGATGAATTTTATTATTATTTTTTCTAGTTTTATAAAATAATGCTTTGGCAGTTTGATTGATATGGCACTGAGCAAATAGAGCAATTTATGCAGAATTGTCATTCTACTATATTTGCTAGGCTTAGCCATGAGTAATTGATATTTTCCCAATTGTTTACATCTGATTTTATTTGTGTGAGAAGTGTTTAGTAATTGTATTCATTTAGTTCTTGGTTTTGTCTTGGCATGTAGACCTCCAAGCATTTTATTTTTTCTACAGTAATTCAAGCATAATCTTGAAGGAAATGAGGAATGTAAAAGGTAAATATAAAGAAGTAATGCATTTCAAGGATATGGAAGTTATCATAAGGACATGAAGAGAAGAAATATTTTAATGGACATAAGGAATAGAAAGAAGGCTAGTTGGGCTGGAACACATAGTACACAAAAGTACTATATATTAGTCAGGAAACTCAGGCCAGAATCAGTTTATGAAAGGCTTTAATGACAATTAAAAGCTTTTATTTTTTTGTAGTGACAAGTGGAAGTCTTGGCAATTCATAGATTAGACCAATTATATTATAATAAAATCAATTTAGCAGGTTTTGAATGTTGTATTGAAGAAAGGAGAGAGTTGAGGAAGAGAAACCAATTAGAGGGCTATTCTAAATAGGTTAAGTGAGAGGTGATAAGTACATGATAAGCATGGTGACTGTGTGAATAGAGAGTAGGAAATGATTTTGAGGTAAAATTGACAAGAATAAATGATTGACTGGATATGTGTGAGAAATAAAGTATAATATTGAACTATGAACTTAGGTGCCTGGAAAAAAACTATAGTCTACTTGACAGAAATACGTAAGTTAGAAAGAGGGTTTGAGGGGAAATTTAATGAACTGAATTGAAGATATCTATGTCATATTTAGTTTGAAATGTCTAATAAGTAATTAGTGATGTAGAAGTGAAACTCAGGAGGACTAGGACTAGAGATAAACATTTTTGTGTTATTTGAATGCAGTTGGAGAAGAAATCACAGATCTTTGAAGTATTGCAGTAAGTTAAATACATACATACATATACATATATATATGAATCAACCTCCACTCCAATAAGCACTCATTATGTACCAGGCAACATGCTAAAAACAGTATAATATTGAACTATGAACTTAGGTGCCTGGAAAAAACTATAGTCTACTTGACAGAAATACGTAAGTTAGAAAGAGGGTTTGAGGGGAAATTTAATGAACTGAATTGAAGATATCTATGTCATATTTAGTTTGAAATGTCTAATAAGTAATTAGCGATGTAGAAGTGAAACTCAGGAGGACTAGGACTAGAGATAAACATTTTTGTGTTATTTGAATGCAGTTGGAGAAGAAATCACAGATCTTTGAAGTATTGCAGTAAGTTAAATACATACATACATATACATATATATATGAATCAACCTCCACTCCAATAAGCACTCATTATGTACCAGGCAACATGCTAAAAACAGTATAATATTGAACTATGAACTTAGGTGCCTGGAAAAAACTATAGTCTACTTGACAGAAATACGTAAGTTAGAAAGAGGGTTTGAGGGGAAATTTAATGAACTGAATTGAAGATATCTATGTCATATTTAGTTTGAAATGTCTAATAAGTAATTAGCAATGTAGAAGTGAAACTCAGGAGGACTAGGACTAGAGATAAACATTTTTGTGTTATTTGAATGCAGTTGGAGAAGAAATCACAGATCTTTGAAGTATTGCAGTAAGTTAAATACATACATACATATACATATATATATATGAATCAACCTCCACTCCAATAAGCACTCATTATGTACCAGGCAACATGCTAAAAACTAGGGATAAAAGCAAAGGCAAAAGACAATACCTGTTTTCAACAAATTTACAATCTAATGAGTGAGAAAGAAGGAAAACAACTATGCACAACAATGTGTATATATATATATATATATATATATATATATATATATATAGTGATCAATATGTATATATGTATGATAAATTGAAAATAATTAATGTATCTAACTAATTAGGATTAAAACAAATAGAGGAAGAATTGGATAGAAAGAAGGAAATAAACTGACACTTGAAGGAAGCCAGGAAAAGCAGGAGGCAGAAATGAAGAGAGAGAGCATTCTAGGCATGAAGAATACTCGTAAAATTTTCAGTGAGAAACAGAATATGTTGCGTGAGGAAAAGTAAGGCCAGTGTCACTGGAGGATAAAGTATTTGAAGGAGAGTATGGTTTAAGAAAATTGAGTACTATGGTCAGACCCAGAATAAAAGAAGATTGCTTTAGCAATTAAAATACGTAGTACACTATCCATATGAAGGGAATCTGAATTATGCCTGCTTTGGATATGTCCCATTATTTTCCCACTCTATATATACTTATGTTTCAAATGACACAGTTAGACTCCAAATCAGTGTACTTGAAAAATATGTTTTGACTAAATTCCTGTTTGTTATTTCATTTTAGGGTCAATTCTTTTTGTAATCAACAAAGAAAGCCTACATAACTCTATGATTTAGTAGGCATTTTTACCATACTACACAGTCAAGATGAATACTAAAATACTGAATTTATTTTCTACAGGGTTGTTTTGTAATGAGTTCCACATTCATGAAGAGAGCAATGAAAATAAAACTTTTTTTGTAATGAAAAGTGCATGTTTATTTTGTGTCCTTATATCCAAGACAAAAAACATTTTTAAAGTTAAATCTTTAAAGGGACATATTGCTCGTGCTGTTTATATCTTAACTACTGGGAATAAAATTTTGCTGAGTCTTTCTGAGTTTGTTCTGCTCTAAAAAAAATTACCTGGATTTATTCTGTCATCTTCCATTCAAATAGTCTGAATAGAAACAATTGATATATGTCAGGACCTTAATTCCATAAGTCTGTAAGTGAAAGAAAAATAGAATATAGTGTAGAAAAAATATGAAGAAACTTGAATTGAAAATCATGGTTCTTTTGAAGCATGATTTATGATTAAATCAACTCCTCCATTATCCTAGATGAGATGTGTCAATCTATTTTCTAATTAACCTGCACACCATGCCTATAATAACATTCTAGACCAAAGTGATCCAATCTGGCTACACAGTCTCTTATGTACTTTATCTCCTTCATTATAATTTCAATTCATTGTGAGTCATATATACAAAATTATATATTGAATCTCTTTTTATCAGTACAGAGTTTTGAAAAATGAAGGTAGAATTAATTGAAGAATTGTCAAACAAATTAGGGTATATTAATGTAATGGGCTTTTTTGTGTTTTAATAAATGATAAAAAACAAAAATAAGCTTCTTGAGAGGAGGAATTGTATTTGCCTTTGTATTTATATCCCTATAGCTTAGCTCAGTGATTGATTTGTTATAGACCAGAACTCTGAAACAAGGATTCTTACAAGGTGTTAAGATAGAGACAATGGTTATCTAGTTCAGCATAGTGCTTAATAGTTCGCTAAGTTCAGTATGATTGATTTAATCTTACAACAAATAATGGTTTCCTAGTGATATAATGATTGGTTTATAGTGTAGAGCATATAAGCTGGGACTCAGACTCAGAGCCAGATTCATTCACTCTGTCTCACACCACCATGATGGCAGGCCTGGCTTCCTGCACTTCCCTCACTGAGACCAAGGTCTATCAGAGACAGAGAAAGACTCAGAAGGGCTCAGAAAAAGACTTAGAAGGGACAGGCACAGACTTGGAAGGGACCCAGAGACACATTCATCCCATCGTCCATCTTTGTGGTGGCTGGAGGCTGAAGCATAAGCCCTCAGCCTCAGAGAGATTCATTCCATCTTCATCAGCCTCATGGTGGCTGGCCTGTCCTCCTGCTCCCCCCACTGAAACCAAGATTCTGAAAGGCCTCTAAGAAAGTTAGCCAGGCCTCAGGAAAGGAGACAAGATTGTGAAGGAGATAATAAAGGATTTGGACTTTAACACCTGGCTACTCTTGTGATTAAACTACTGAAATGAAGGCTGCTGCAAGACCTCCAGAAAACCAAACAGGAACATTACATTGATTCATATTAAATATTACATTAATATTTTATTCTACTTTTCCTATTATTAAACTTTTAAATGGGTATCATGTTTTATCAACATCTTTTTTTTTTCTGTGCCTATTAACATAATCTTGTGGTTTTTGTTCCATTTGTTATTAATGTCTTTTCATTTGTTTCCAGTTTTTGTAATATTTAACCAACTTTATGTTCTTGATTTACAACCAACCTCATCCTATTACATAATTTTTTAAATGTTACTGCATTCTCTGTTCTAATATATTATTCAATTTATCTTATGGTTGTTGTTGATTTCTAGTCAGATCATGCAATTCTTTTTTTCAGTTTTCAGCACATGATATGAAGTAAATTTAAGTTTCTATACATTCCAAGGAAAGGGAGAAGGGAAAGGATGATGAAGGTAATGATACCATGGAAAATTCTATCATTCTCTTAAAATATAGGAAGGGATTGTGGGTGCAGGTGTGGATGTGAGTATGTGTAGGTTGTGTGTGCCCATATGGGTTTATTTCAATAGTTGTTACCTTAAAGGAAATATAGATAATATCTTTAGTCTATGCAATCAAATTTCCTCCAAGAGATAATTTGATTCCTCCCAAGAGAGAAAGTAGGATAATAGTACCAAAAACTGGAAACTGTGCTCTTCTCAGAGAAAGTGTTCTAAACTAGAATTATGCCTATTTACTATTACTATTGAGGCTTAGAGTTTCTGAGTTCAAGCTGAGCTTCTGATTACTCTCCCTTAATAGGATAATGTAACACAAAATTGTTGTTTTCCAGGATTTGCTTTCTTCTCACAAAATGCCAATTCTAAAAAGAATGTGTGTAACATATCACAAGTAAATCCATTTATCTGAGGTAATAACAATGATAAAGTATGAACATGACAATATACAAGACAATACACCAGTAAATGTACTTCCCCATATGGCTATAAATATTTCAGATTCTCCAGGAGATAAACTCCTAACTATCAGCCAAAGGGAAATTCCTTCAAATCTCCTGTATAATAAACTTGGGCTAGAACAAGATATACCAAATATTCTATATATGTTTGCTTCTTCCCAAAGTTCCTCTTCCCCTCCCCACTTCCCACGGACCTAGAAAGAGTCTGAATCCTTAGAGCTCCTTTCTTGAACCTGAAAGCCTGAACACCAAGAAGTCACTTTTTCCAAGATCTCAACAATTCTACCCTCACTCAGACATGTAATATCTAGTAATGAGATTCTACCAATAAAGAGAATGATATTAAAACAGTCTTTGACAGACCTATGATACACATACTATATTTGATTCAAGTTATAGAAGAAATTGGGGATTTCAATTTGGAGAAAGGAAGGTTTTATTGTCTTCAAGTACTTGAAGAACTATCATTTGAGATAGAGTTTATACTCATTAGACTTGGTCTTAGAGGACAGAACTCAGAACAATGTTTTGACGTTATAGGAAGAAAGATCAGATAGAGTATAAAGGGGAAATATTCCTAATTACAAATATTATCTCAAAGTCTATTAATCATTAAAAAGTAATAAATTTCTCTTTATTATAAGTTTGCAAACAAAGATTAGGTGACCAGTTTTTGATGAGATGTTATAGAGGAGACTTTTTCTTAGGATTAGATAGCCTCTGTGATCACTTCTGATCCCTGAGATTCTGTTTTGTTTTTGTTTTTGTTTTTATTTTTTTCTTTTTTGATTATATTAACTTCTGTTTTTTTTGTTTGTTTGTTTTGTTGTTTGTTTTTTAATTCATACAAGTTTATACACATGATTATATCTTTCTTAGAAAGACAATA